>NW_010133692.1:0-28419 GCF_000699245.1 Pterocles gutturalis | reverse complement strand
TGACCCGCCTCCCACGGGCGCTCTTGTTGCTTCCGCAGATGAAAGAAACAATCATGAACCAAGAAAAGCTCGCCAAGCTGCAGGCCCAAGTGCGCATCGGTGGCAAGGTAGGAGCGGCCTCCCCACCTGGCCCTTGGGACTGCGTCTCCCTGCGTGCACGGCAGGCCTAGGACGAGGTGTCCTGAAAACGGGAGGGGAGCGGCCCCAAGTGCTCTCGGCTTGGATTGACTGGCCTCGGGGGAAGCCGTGCTAATGCAGGGATCTCTAGAGTTAGTTCTGTCAGAGCAGTACGTAGTAGCTGAACTTCCAGCGTTTTCTGTTTAAGTTTGTTATATTCCGGCAGACTTGTGGCGTATATTCTTGTATGGGCTGTTTGAGAAGGCGTGTAGGATTTGGAGTGAGTAGACCTTACAGCAAGTGAGCTTGGGTATAGTTTTCATAACAGATTATAGAGGTTTATGTTTCAAACTGTAATCACAAGTAAGGTGCCCATGGCTGTTTGTTTGCATTTTAGGACAAAGTTGGGAGTTCTCTACTTGTCGTACTCTTGTAATTGTAGAGTAACATGCTCAGAAGACCTTTTTATTTTGATATCTGAATATATGTATCTGTGTGATTACTTGTAATATGCAGGTAAAAAAGTATGTTAAATATAGTCATATGCTAGTAAACAATTTAAATACAGTGTCATTTTTAAGACAGGAATTTGTTAGTAATTTTTTTATAGCTGAGGAAATGTACACACAATATTTTAGAATACAAACTATTCAACAGAACTGTTGCTGACAGAGTTTCCCCAGAGCTTTTATTCCTGTGTTGAATTTTTTTTTGCCTTTAGCTGGAGATTTAGGCAGCCTTAAATCAGTGTTAATGTAGTAATGATTTTGTGTATTCTTTGTATAGGTTAAGCAGAAAATTGGTGTATTATATTGATGGTATCATGCATATTATAAGCATGTGTGTATTGACTATAGAGATTTTTAGCATTTGTCATGTAAGAGCAGGCATTCAGATTATAGCTCTGGTCAATATAGGTCTTTTAGAGACATTTAGCAAAGCTTAGAATATGCTGGTGATGCTGTCCTTCAGTTTTAAATTGGCCTGTGAAATACTTTGAATGCCTGAACTTGATTTCTTTTATTTGTTTTCTATCTGAAAATTGTTCTTCATGGCATTGTCAGCATATAAGTTGAGATGGGTGTGGAGGAGGCAAAGGAGGCAGAGTCACTTTTTGGGAGAAAAGGTTGCACGTTACCTCTGCTGGAAGATTTTAATGATGTTGCAAGGCTGCAGATCTTACAAATAAATATGATGTTTAGGTGGAGGGCTACTTTGTTATGCGAAATTTGTGATCTTTGTGTAGAATGTTGCAACAACTAAATGTCATGGCTCTTCCCAAACCTTTTCAGAGGAGTGGCAGATGAGTGTGTATTATTCCATTGGTGCCCTGCCGTACCCACTCGTTTTTAATGTAGAGGGGTGTGAACAGCATGTCTCAGCATGATCAGGATAGAATTTGCTTAGTAAAAAGCTTTAATGTTTAGAAGTTTAAATCTGTGGAGATGAAAGCAGCAGCTGTTCATTTCAATTAAACTCAGATTGTCTGAAGTTGGATATCTGTGTTTAATACAGGTAAAAAGGAGGTATGTTTTCCTACAGAGCCTTTGCTTCAGTGCATCATGTTTTGAAATTTGAGAGGTCTTTTGTCCAGAGAGACTTAATGTATACTTTAGCTCAATTCCTGGGTAGTCACAGTACTAAAATAAAGCCATTTCTATTGTTTTAGTACTTTTCAAATTGCTGTGTGCACTAAACTGACACTAGCAGGGAATGAATATCAAGCTTTCTAGATGCACAAGGAAACTTTTGAGCTGTAGTCTTCCAAGAGTTCATTTCATGTGAATTTGTCATTAACGTTACTCATTGTTTGTAGCTGGATTATTAGGTTAGAGGTGTTAGTGTCCAGCCAGTTTTGTAACTTCTACCAGTTAACTGTTGCAGCCATTTATACAGCCAGGCAATAATACATTCTCTTATTGCTGGAATGTCGCAGATGGGCAACTGGAGCAGGAGGACTTTAGTGGTTATAGTGTGTTAAAAAGGAGCTTAGTTTCACCTGTTCGTTAACGTTTTGTGTCATATTTCACTGAAGCCCTATGATTGTGCAAGGAAGTATCGAATGACACTTTTTGCTTTTGCGTAGGTATAGGTGTCTTACAATATGGGACAGTTATTTCCCTGGAGAAATCTAGAGCTCTGTGTTTATAGGGGAGTTTAACCTTTGTTTTGCTTTCTAAACAGAGGTGGTCTGGAATAATATGTAGAAGTATTTTTAAAAAAATTTATAAAATATTTTGGGAAGATAAGTGTTTTTCAAATATGTGTGTGTAAGTCCCTCAGATGGGAGATGTCTGTTTGGAATAAAAATAGAGTATTTTGAGTTTTCTCATATTCATTTGTTAATGATGTGTTGATAACTCTGTGGCCTCTATTATAAAAATTTGTCTACAATTTAAGAAAGATGATCTAAGGAAAAATTAATAAGCTTCAGAAATTACCTAAAACTGCTCACTCCTCCATTTTATGCCTATGATAACAGAATAAGGATAAACTTGCAATTTTTGTTTTTTAAGATGCTGCAGAATCCTTATAAGAATTGTGGAATAAACGTTCTCTGGTGAATTGCTTCTGAAAACCTCACACTTTTCACTGACATGGAAAGCTTGCCTTATAGCAAGCGAGAGACTGCTGCAGAACAGCTGGAGGGGTGGGGTTGCGTGCATTGTGACACAGAAGTAGAAATTTGTATGTGAAGTTGATTTATGGATGGCTGCGGAGTAGTTGTATGGCCCTGAGGATTAGAGTTTGTGAAGAACGACTTAAGTATTAATTTGTAACTTTTCTGTTTTGCAAAGGGTACTGCCCGCAGAAAGAAGAAGGTTGTCCACAGAACAGCTACAGCAGATGACAAGAAACTTCAGTTTTCTTTGAAGAAACTGGGAGTCAACAATATTTCTGGAATTGAAGAGGTAATTGCTTCAAAGCAAAAATACTTTATTTCTATATTGAAGAAATATAAAATGTATCAAAATCACTTTCCTAGTAAGTAACATCCTAAACTTTTCTGTAAATTATCGGTAGGTCTTTATTGAAATATAAGAACTTCAGTTTCCTGTTAAATTGAAAAATTTTGCTAAACTGCTTCAAGTACTGATTTTTTTTTTCTTGCAGGTAAACATGTTTACCAACCAAGGAACAGTCATTCACTTCAATAACCCTAAAGTTCAGGCATCTCTGGCTGCTAACACTTTCACTATCACTGGCCATGCTGAGACAAAGCAGCTGACAGAAATGCTTCCTAGCATCTTAAATCAGCTCGGAGCTGACAGTCTGACCAGCCTGAGGAGATTGGCAGAAGCTCTACCCAAGCAACGTAAGTTGAAACTTGAATGCATTTCATGCTGGCAGCTGACATGAGGCTTAATTGTATAGCAGCAGTGAAATTCAGTGTACTTGTGCTGTCAGTAAGCATATTAAAGCATATAAAATGCTTATAAAAAAGTTGAACTCTTGGATCTTATTTATAGCTCAAATCTGACGACAAGTAACACTGAATAAAACAGAGGTGCCTGTCAGCCTATCTTGCAGCAGTGGTAGGACTGGAAGGCTGTAGCCAGGCTTGATTTCATGGTAGTTTACTTATTGGTGTGGCTCCTGTATTTTTGACATACCTTGTTCATTAAAGTTAGGTAGATGAGGTGCTCTGGAAGAGTTAAGCTTTAAAAAAGGGTAGACTTTTGAGTATGTCTGTTTTGACACTTTGAATGGAAGCATAAGTAATAGGGAAGGAGGCTTGAGCACAGACATCTTGCAAGTGGTTTGCTGCCTCACGGGTGTAGTGAAGGTGTTTCTTGCATGAGCTTTTTGATACCAAGGAGGGAATTGTACAGTATTTGTAAGGAAGTATGCTACAATTTCTGTGTGTAGAACAGCAGAGAGAACAGGACTGGCATGAGCATTAAACTAGATAACATCAACTTCCTATTCCATCATTAAATTGCTAAAAAACCATGAATGCTTGTTCTTCCTAAAACTCTGTGAGAAAAGTAGAGGAGGGACTTAGAGTGTGGTGTTTGGAAAAGGTGCTGCTGCTACAGGGTGAGAATTGGGAATGAAAGAGAGGCTTGTTGAGAGTGGGAACATTCCTTGTGTCCTGCATGTACAGTCTTCCTACTTCTCTGAAGTATCTTAAGCTCATTCCTTCCAAGGTATGGAACATCCCAAATGCGGAGAAAATGGGAGAAGCGTCTAATTGTGTCCAGTTTCTCGTAGTTCTAACCTTGATTGTTAGATTTTTTTTTTCTTCCTGTGCTTTGCTGTCAACAAGACAGCCTCTATTTCCATTCCTAAAGTTGATGATACTTCCCTCACATCAACGTTGCACTGAAAAAATTTTGCTAGAGGTAGTCTTCAGGAGATGGAGTAAATTGCTTCTTTCCCCATGGAGCTCAGGTCCTTCTTTCCTCGTGTCACTTGTGTGGCTTCCTTGTGGTAGTAGTAGGGCTTGAAAGAAAAAAAAAAACCTTGAAGGATTTTAAATGATCCCCTAAGATGTCTCTTCTCCTAACAAGGTGGGTATATTCTAGATCAGCTAAATTGTGCAGTTTTAATATTGGAGAAGCTTGTTTTAAAGTGCTTGCTTTGTCTGACCTACTGAATGGCTATTCCATTCCACTTTGGATGGATGCCAGAGTAGTTGCATAAAAATTTCCATTCAGCATTGTCTGCTACATTTGGAAGCCTGATGTTGAAGAGTGAAATGTCTGTGATGTTTGCATTTGCAGGTGCTAAAGTAAACTTAGTCTGATCTTGGGGATGAGAGAGAATGAAGACAATTTGGGAGGAAATTTATTTGCTTTTAAAATATTGTATTTGACCCTAAGATGCACTTAAGCTGTAACAGCTTTCTGCTGTGAAAAAACAAGAGGAAGTTTAGCAGTGACCTTGTCTCAAGCCCTTTCAAAGCAAAGTTTATGCATTCATCTGTTTTGGTTCCCTTATAAATCAGGGTGAAGGTCTAGTATGAACCCATCTCTTTCTTCATGCTTTTCTTGAAAACTGAGAATTTTAGTTACGATAAGCCTGAGGTGTTAGAGGCTACGAGACAGTGTACCCTTGGTAATACAGGTAAGAACAGCAGTGAAAGTAGTGGCACAGGCACCCAGGGACCTGAGATATCTATTCCTAGCATTATATTGCTGCGGTTTGACAGATGCTAGACCTAGTTAAATCACTAGCTCTGGCAAAGACAGTGGGAATGGTTGAGAAATTACTGAGTCAGCAGAGATGTGGACTGGAACATATGGTGACCTCAGCCACCTAAGTGTGAAATTGCATCCAGTTCCATATTCCTCTGAATTTGCCAGGGGACAGTAATATCTTTAAGTGCCTCTAGTCATGTGTGTCTGCCTGCAGCTTCACAATTACACCTAAGTTTTCACTGAAGGCCTAGGATCATAAGATCCTTTCTTTTCCTTAAACCTTGCTGATGTAAAATATGTAAACCTCAAAACACTGAGGAGTCAATAAACCAAGCTGCATTTAAGGAAAATTAGTAAAATCAGTCTCTGCACTTGTAGCTGAAAATGATTACTATGCAAGGGACTCGGTATACCTAGATCCAAGATGGTGACCAGTAAACTGGTTTGCCATGCATATTCTCATTTCGGCACTGGGCTGTTTGAGCATTATAAGTAACAAAGGGAATGTGAACCTCCTCGGTTAGTGATTTTTTTTTTTCAGTGGGGGAACTGGATAAAGCATTGCAGTTTATCTCAGACCAGTAATGTTTTCAACAAACACAAAGCAAAACAATGAAAAAAGATGCCTATGGTGAGCTTGACTGATGCTCTTGAACTATTTGCTCTTGCAGCTGTGGATGGAAAAGCACCACTTGCTACTGGTGAAGACGATGACGATGAAGTTCCAGGTAAGAACGAGCATGCAGTGGAGAAAAAGGAGGTGAATTTTGTGGAGAGATAACGTGTAGCATAAGATTGTGCCAAGGATTATGAAAGTATTGACTAGTCAGTCGCTGTCACAGAATTTCTGTGAGCAGGTTGTTTTGTTGTTTTCAGACACTGTGAGAGATTTAGGTGGATTGTTGGTTTGAGATAGCATTTTTGTCCTGTGTAGAAGTAATAGCTATGGCTAAGATAATTATTTAATATTGAGTAAGAAGGGTGGGAAGAAACTGCCTTCTCAGTATCACTTTTTCCAGTTGTGGGTGTAGTGAAGTTAAATTCTCTTAGAATTGTGCTTTATAATGAACCACCTAAAACTTGCTTGAGCAAGAAGAATGAACCATAGAACTCTTAAAAGTTATTTGGTTTGTATTTTATAAGATTAAAGTTTTTTTTATGTTATGGGCACCTGATATGAAGTAGAACTTTGAAGAAAAAAAAAAAAACAATGACAAAACGTTTGGCAAAGTCGGAGGGGGTCAAACTTTAATTTCAACATTCTTGTTTTTCTAGATCTTGTTGAAAACTTCGATGAAGCTTCAAAGAATGAGGCAAACTGAACCAAGTGTCACTTTCTGAATAAAGTTAAAACTTGAAAAAGCTACATGGAGCTGCTGTTTTGTAATGCGACTGCTTTGATTTTATTTCTGTTTCCTGGTGAGATCTCAAGATCTGTGATACTCGGAATCTCCTTGAACCTGCAGCTCTTTAGTTACTGCTTGTACACATGATATTATTTTTGTGGCCTGATTGAACAAACCAATGCTTTGAAATAAGTCAGATTGCTAATGAATCTCTGGCTAGACGCAATTTTTGAGTGACTTGTATACAAGCAAAACCCCATCTTTAATGAACTTTGGCATACAATAAAAATATAAAATAAATTTTGTGGTGTGGCTTTTTGACAAAAAGCAGGGAAAAAATTGCCATAAATATTAATCATAGAAGGTCTTTCTTTTCTGTAGAGTGTCTTCCTTTTGCTGCGTTAGAAAACTGGCTTCTAAAAATTTTTTTCTGTGTAATGGAGCATTTTAGACTTAGATTCTCGGTGTTTGCAGGTCAGAGCTACATACACTCTAAGTGAGTTTGTAATCTTAATTTAAGAAATAGATCTCTATTCGAGAAATAATTGTTGGTGGTTTAATATAACATAAAATGTGCAGGTTGAGAGAACTTTGCTTGGCCTTGAAGAACAGTGGCAAGCTGTTCGCATCTTGGGGGAACTAGATAGTTACGTTAAGTTTTTGTATTCAGGGAGTGCTTAATAGATATTTTCAGGGTGTTACTATTTAATGAGTCAAATAATACTTTCCTAGTATTTTAATTTTACTTACCTGAAAATGTCAACTATGTGGTGGAATGAAGTCTGGGAAGGGGAAGAAGCCTTAATAGAATTGATAATGGCTTTTAGTTAAGTACGTATTTAACATCTTTGTATCTATTATCTAATAATTATATTTAGATGTTTCAGGATTGTGTTCTTTCTGTATGTTCCAGAGAAGAGGAAAACTTGTTTTTTGGGCATAAGGAAGAGTTTTTTACATTCCAGTCTGACCTTTGCATAGCTGGAGCTTCCAGGGGTGAGGGCTATACTTCATGTTTGGGAGTCTTTTCTGTTAATAACAGCTCAGATCGTTTCTGTATCAGAAGCTAAGTGAGAAGAGCATTTGTCTCTAGAACAAATACTTCTGGAAGTGGAAATTAATCCTGACTTGTGCAGGATAAAATTAAGGGTAAGACTTTGATATAGCCTGGGAAAAGGGGGGGCTGTGTCTGACTTGCCAAGCATGTTTGTCATGGTAGAAGTCATTGCTGTTGAGAAACTGGAGGAACTTGTTCAAGCCATGCAACTCCTGTGGTTTCAGGTAAGACAGCAGCCTCATGTGAGCATGACAATGGCTGAAGTCAGGTGCAGGAACTTAACAGTAACAGTTCTTAGTTTACTTGTCTCAGTTTGCAAGTACTTTATTGGTACACTACACTTTTACCATTGAATTAATTCAAATTAAAAATTGCATTCATTGAATTGTGGCAATAAGGTAAAAAAACTAAACTATGGAAATTTTAGTTTTGGAATGAGGGTGGTGACTTAAAGCTAATTGCCCTGTAAAAGATGGAAACCAAATGCTACAGAGTTGTTTACCATGCTTTCCGTGACCTGTCAAGTCAATAAACGTGTGCCGTTTTTTTTGAGAAATCAATGTATATGTTGCCCACTCTGATTCAGATATGTAAGTCCTCTGAAATACTTACTTTAAGCCACTGTAGACCTTGCTTATGAAATGTTTTGTACTGGTTTCCGTCTCATGAAGTGACGTAGTGACTTGCTTAGATGATCTAGGCAGTGTTAGCCTTTTCCCCACTAACAGACATACCTGGTGCTTTAAAAATAAGATCCTTGCTGAAACAGTATATTTGAAATGCAAAATAATGCTAATCCAGTGATGAACAGCCATGTGACATGTCTCTGGAAGTCTATGGGCTGGGTATGCTCCCTGTCAGGAAATACTGGCATCTTTCTGCATCCCCAAACTGTGACTGAGGATCAAGATACAACCGAAATGAGTTCTTGATTATAGCAAATTCTAAATTGAAGTAGTTCTCCTGTTGGAAGTTTATGGTAGTCTTCATTTCTAACACTTAAATGCTCAGTCCTGGACCCAGCACTGTGATTATTTTCTCTTAGTAAGGAGTTTGGTTATGGTCTTCATAGTCTGTCATTAACTGCTAGACACTGAAAATAGCTGCATCCGTGTTTCCCATTAGCTTGAACTATATATGTAGCTATACTGTAATTATGCCATTACAGAGTCACATCTGTAGTCTTGCTCATGGAAAATGGCTTCGTATGTCCATTCCAAGTATCTTGGACAATGGAGAAACAAAACCAGATGCTTGCATTTCTACTGAAACAAAGGTTGGTTTGAGCTTTTTATTTTTAAAAACCTAAGGGAATGTTGTGGTTCTGTCACATCAAGCTTTGTAACAGCTTGACACCAATGCAGTAGTGGGTACTAGTGAGATTTTTTTAAATAATTTTTTGCAACAGATTTCTAGAAACATCTTCATAATTGTTAATCTTACTCTTTAAGGGCTTTTCTCTGGTTTTAAATTAGTATATTCTAATTAAAAAAAATAAAATCCTTTTGGAAGATGGTGAAATGGTATGTGTGCATATATAAAAAAAAGCTCCCTGCCATGGTTTAAAAATAACATTGTTTTTAAAGCTCTAGAAGGCATCTTGAGTTATTGCAGATTGGATTTTTTTTTTTTTTTTTTGCAAGTGTTGTAAGTTTGAGGTTATGTCTCTTAGGAAATGTTCCTTGTGAGAATTTCTCATAATTAGTATTGCATATTTAACATAAGGGACCAAGGAGGATTGCTTGAGTTGATTTAAAATGTTCACAGCTTAGTACATCCAATACCAGGTTCATACTTGTGTATCTTACTGTATTGATTTGCTGGAGGTATGGGGGAAGTTCACGTAGTTACCACTTTCTTCTGGGAAATAATGTGTTTTGTGTGTGGAAAATCATAAAGACATTTCACCTTCCTTGAAGTGGTTCCCTGTATCTCTACTGAAAAAATGTCCCATTAGGGTACAGATAGAGGGACAAAGGACATTTGAAACAAAGAGAATAGCTTGTATTTGTTGTCAGAGGCAGCGGAAGAATTAAGAGGAAGAAAAACGTGATCAGAACAGTGGCTAGGAAAAAAAGCTTGTGTGTGTGAATGTTACATACAGGTGGTGGGAGGAGAGTGGGGGAAGTTAGTATTTTTCAAAGGAGGTAGGGGGAGTGATTGAGAACATGGAAGCTGGTTGATTATCCTGTTTGTGATAATGGATTCAGACAAGTTATGAAACTAGGGAGTTAATATTATTCAGCACAGATAGGAAAGCCAACAAGGAGGTCTGTGTTGATGATGACTAGATTACAGCCTTAAGTGACTTGACAAGATGGTGGTATGTGTAAAGAAGAGACAATTTAAAGCTAATTATTTGAAAATATTAACAAGTACTCAACATGTCTTGGGCTTACATAAAAATATGCAATGTTGCTCCTGATTTTCTAAGCTATTCTTTGTTCCTTTTCAGATCTATAATTTCAGCCGCATACAGCAATTTGTGAGAGTTGCTGAAAATGTTTTCCATTGGATGTGGTAATTGGAAGATCCTGACCTGTAACAGAGACTGGACTCTGAGCTACCAGTGCAGCTGAGCCACAGTTACTTAGCTAAGGTGAACAGTGTAGCATGAGGGAGTGTCATGATTAGTTTGTGAGTCAAAGTCAATAACTGTAAAGATGGATAAGAAGTGGATGCATCTAGAAGCTCTGAGAAGTGGTGATAAAACTATTTCTGTGTATTCTAATGAACTTTAAGCTGTGGTTTCTTGTTAGCATAAGCTACTTGAAGTTTCAACATGAAAGGCTTTCATTGCTCTGTGAATATTCTGCCTTCATGTATGGTTATTGTTAAAGAATAATATAACTGAATAGAAGGAAGACAGCTCATGTAATACTGTTACTGTACTGTCTTGCTATAATCTGGGGTTTTTTTTGGTGAGAAATAGATTTAACAGATGCAACTTCTGTATTGCTTTTACATTGCGTTGAAGGTATCCTGGCAATGAAAAAGCCATTCTAACAATGTTTGTGTAGTGCAGGGTTTAATAGTACTTTTACAGATGAGTTACAGACCAACCTTTTGCCTTACTAGTGAATCTGAATAAATCATCGGTTAATTAGTGTTGTAATGGTATTAGCACTAATGATTATTTTTATAGCATATGTCTGTTATTTCTTGTGTAGGTGGAAGGCAGAATTCTAGGAGATGTTAACTGCTATTCACATCTTGGGCTGGTTGAAGGTTAGTTGGATAATGCAACACAGTGTTTTTGCTTTTGATACTCAAGAACCAACCTTTGCAAGACTTCTCTCACACAGACAGGGATTTGATGTGCTATGCAGGACATTGGCCAATAATGGGGGAAGTATATGCTGCACTTGAAATCCCTGTTCTACATTTCTGCTGAGTAGTGGTTTTGGATGTTTTTTTGGGTACTGCAAAATGTAGATATGGGCTGTGCCCTCCTCTCCCAGTTGTTAGAACACACCTGAAGTTGAGTTGAACAGGTCTTACTTTCCTTGTTTGCAAACTTCTACAGTTGTTTATGGAGCTGCTACTGAGTTAATGTCTAGTGGGCTTGTGCTGGAATCTCAAAAGTTTCATCCAAGTGAGTAGTCTCCTGCTTCACAACCAACATACAACTTGTGGCAGAAGTTTGCACATGCTTATTATCACTGTGTTAAAATGTCGCAATAAGATTAAGCAAGTTTTGAAGGTGTTGGAAGTATCTTCTGAAACAGGAGGAACTCTGGGTTTAAGCCACAGCTCCAGGAACTGTGGCTAGTCCTGCTGGTTTCCTTTTATTTCCAGCAACCGCATGAGACAGTTGCAGAGGTAACTTGAGTATGGCTTGAGGGTCAGATCTCTCAGCAGCAGCATTTTGTGGGCTGCTGTTTTGCAGTGAGTTCCCAGTAATTATGTGTGAGTAAGACTGTAACCTCGAAAGACCCTGCTGAGATCCAGGAGGGTGTCTTGCACTCTTAACTTGTGACTGTGGAGGACAAACTTAATGTAAAGATGGTTGTGGGGGTCAAAATCTACGCTGTATCTGTGGCATTAGTGTTTGACATTGGCATCTGTGGCATTACACACCTGTTGAGTGTAATTGGCAGTTGCAGTAGAATAGTGTTGGTAGTACATGTGGTGATTAAGATCTTCCTTGTCTCTTCAGTATTGCTGCTGCAGGACTAGTAGGAGTTAAAAGCAGTGATGCCTCATTAGAGCCACTTAGGTGAGCAACAGGGCTGGGATAAATGGTGAGCAGACTTGAATGGGTAGGAACCATTTTTACAATATTTATTATGATCAACTACGTTTTAAGGACTTCTGCATTTGTGCTGATTTCTAACATGGTTTGGCTTTACCTATACAGGTCAGTCAACTCTTATTTTGTTGTATTATTGTTGGGGGGGGCGGGGGTAATCTGCCCCCACCAGGCACAACTCTTATGTAAGCATATGGTGAGAGACAGCTACTGTCTCAAGGCTCCTGATCCTGTAAGGGTAACGCGAACATGAGTGTTTGTAGGATTCATACCTAAACTAAACTATAAAAATGAGATGAAGTGAAAAAATTTGCTTGTGGTAGCAGAGTGGCAGGCTCATTGATCTGATGTATCTATGACAAGTTTTTGTCCCTGGGACAGTTGTCGTCCAAAGCATCAGGGAGGAATTAATGTGAAAATTCATTTATTTCCCTCTGTCTTCTTTGCAGCACTTAGTATTGGGAATCAGGAGATGGTGCAGCTCTTTCTGGTCTAGGAAAGTTCCTAAATGACATGAAACCAGCATAGCCAGCTCATGCAGCTGGGGGTTAGCCTTTAGCATATGTTGGGGGCAGCAATTGGATAAACAATACCCATGTACAACTGCAGTATTTCATGCTCCAGTAATTCCTAACCCAGGGGTGGTGGTCTTTAAGATTTTTTTGTGTGCGCTTTACTGTTCGTAGAGGGTGGAATAGCCTACAGGTCTGAGGATTCACTGCGTCCTCTTCTTCCACCAGCATACAAAATTAAGATTTGCTTAGATGTGAACTCATGGACGTATACACTGGTGTCTAGGCTGACCTCTGTCAGGAACTTCAGAATAGATGGATTGTCATTAGTGTGCCAGACCTCTCACATTAGACCCTCTACTCCCATTATATTTGTTCCTCGTGTTTCAGCATTGTCCTATTTTAATTATCTGTACCTTGAAAATTAAGCACTGAAAATTGCAAAACCTGGAAATTGTTTTTACTTTTGCTTTTTCAATTATGTCCCACCTCTGTAACTCTCTAGTTTAATCAAGAAATAAGTATACTTGACAGATAAAGTATGTCAGCAGGCTGGAAGTTAAATTCCAATGGGGACTTGAGCCTTCAAGGATGCTCCCATATATTTTCTGTGAGGCCATGGATCTTCTTGAAACCGTCACATTTTATGTGGGCAGAAGAACATAATGCTTCTAAACAAAAGCCTTCTTGGAGACAATAGCAATGTTGTCATGCCTGTGATCTTACCCTGTACTCACGACAGACCTTATACCAGAGATACAGAATAGGTAGGCAAGCTGTTTTTGCAGTGCATTTTCAGAAGCAACTGTGTTTTGAGTCCTTTAGGTTATAACATTTAAGATAATCTAGGTGTAGCCTAATGGCTACAAATGCAGGGTGCAGGGATTTATAGGGTTTAGCCAGAGCTTGCCCATTTTTCAGCTGTGCTAGAAGCGTGTCTAAGTGCTGGCACATGAAGTTGGCCTGCAGGTTGCACATCATCCAGTGTCCTCTAGATGACAATAATATAGGAAGGTTGAGTCAAGCCATTGGGTGGTATGGTAGGTCCTCACTTGTAAGTGATATATACTAGGATTTGTGTGAAAATCATACTGTCCTGTATGCTGTATTTTCTGTGTATGAAATAGGAATGCTGATGTGTTAGAAAAACTTGTGGACTCTGAAAAGCATGTCATGTGGCTGTATTTGTCGTGTTTTGATTTCAGTGCTAAAAAAGGAGCACATGCAATTGGTTTACGTAATGAATCAAAACAATGTTCCCCACAATGCAGAGGGTTTTTTCAGAGTATTATCTAGAGATTACTTAGGTTTCTTCCTGCAGGAAAAGGATGAGCTATACAGTGCAGTCCCACAGCTGTAATCCACCTTGTTCCTGTGCCCAGCTTACATCCCACTTTCTGTGGGGCTCTGCAACCTTCCCTGCTGATTTGTGAGTGTACGGTTGGCTTCTTCACTGCTCATCTGCTGAAGATTGACTGACATGCTTTACAGTCCTGTATGCCTAGAGAGTTGCTAGCTTAATTTGGTGACGAATCAACCTCAACAGAAAGATCTATTCAAACGTCATTCCTAGGACTAACCCCTAACAATATCTTTGATCTTTAAAGTTCTGAGTGACTGGATTCCTAATTCACCCCGTTATACATTAATTGCCAGACAGAGCAGTGTACTTCCTGAAAGCTCTGGGTGCTGCACAGGAGGAGGTGCATGCAAGTGGAACTGCTATAACAATTCTAATTATGACCAGTCTAGTGACGGGCTGTGTCTGCACTACAGTGATTTATACTGTTGTAAAGGAAAAAAAGTCTGGTCCACAACGTTAAGGAAAAACTCTGCTGGAATAATGCCCCTAACAATCATCTTCCTAGTGAAAAATGCAGAACAGATTTTGGTCTATCATCCCAGTAAATAGTCTTTCTCTTTTTTTCTGTCCCTTATCTTTTACAGTTTCATGAAAATATGGCATTGCATCTGGTTCATGATGGGGATTACCTAGAGCTGGAAGGTGAACTGCTTAGGTGGAACAAGTTACCTAGATTTGGGATAGACTTTCATGGTTACTCTACTTCTGACACTTTTTGTTCCAAGTACGGCTAGAAAACAGTTCTGGAAAATAAATGGTGGTTCTAGCCTTAGTTTACAGATGTCTCTTCAGGCCGCGAGTTAAGTAGCATCATCAGGGTTTAAAAGAAGTGAGCTTTAAGGTTGCTTAAAGGTTACTGGAAGAATAGGAGCAATGCACAGTAAAACAGCTTTGGAAATCCAAAATTGGTGCATGCCATAAGTAGAATTTTGTCTGTGTTGTTCCTCAGTCAAGTAAGAATAAGGTTCAGTGGCTGATTTGTCTCCTTGGAGTTGAGTAATAGTAGTTCTTTCTGCCGTAACTCCACTGGCATAGCAACTGCTGAATTCTCTGAAGAGTGCCACAAGGGAAACCTTGACATTGTGGCCTGGGAGAGAATTGCTTCTGGTGCCACAGTGCGGAGCTGTGATCACCTCACATGGACCTTGGAAAAGGTGGAGAGCTGAGGCCCTATCTTCGATCCCTGCTGTGGGTACTTAACTCCCTGTGCAGCATGAGGAGGTGCAGGATACCGATTTTTCCTTTTAATTTTTTTAATACCAAGGAAAAACCCACAGGAGATTAGAGGGAGATGAGGCTCTACCCTGGGAAGGTCTGGGAGATTTAAAAAAAAAACCAACCTGTCTCAGAATTCTAAGTGCGGAATTCAACGTCCAAGACAGATGAACAAAGAAAGCAACCGTGGAACTAGTAACAGCCCCAGGGAAAACCGGAACTGAGGGGGAAGAGTGTTACAAAGTGCTCATCAAATTTACGTGCAAATAGTAATGCTAACATTGTATGTGATTAACTCCTCCCTTGACAGAATCCTATCTCAGTGAAAATGTGTAGATATGAAGTTATGTTTCTGTCACCTGACACTGAGGGGACAGACAGGTTCTTTTAGGGATCACTGGCAGAATTATGATGGTACCAAGTTTTAGTTAGAATTCAAGCTTTTTTTCTTAATGAGATATTATGATAGCACAAAACTTATTATTCGAATTGCACAGGATTTCTACATGCAGAATCATAGTACAATTTATAAGTAGCATAATACAGAATTTATAATACAACTCAATTTATAATTTCTAATCCCCTAGATACTAACTTAATTTATGGTTTGTAATCACCTCAACCCTCTGCACATTGGGTTGGATCTTAATACATGATTTGCTCTATCAAGATAACAATCATAATCTAGACTCGAGAATCACATTAAAGATTTATGAGTCACTCCTCAGTCCCTGGAGGAAGCAGAGGATTGTGGAGGTGTCTCTGCCCCCCCAGGGGTCCCGATCGCACTGTCGAGCACCAGTTCTGGTCCAAGTTTCACCTTAGGACTTGTAACTGCTTGGTTTTACAGAGTGCTCTGTCACGCTCCCCTGTTCTGTGGTGAGGCCATCAACAACACCGGGCTGGCTGGGTGCCTGGGACCGGCAAGGAACGGAGTAATCAGCCTGGTGCCCAGGGGAAGAAGAAATCTGTTTGGATTGTGTACTTGGTGCACAGGACCTCCAGGCCCAATAATGAGGGGAAAGAGAACGAATACGTCATCTGCTGGGTCCCAGAGAATGGCTGCTTGTGAAATGGTGCTAGTTATTCTGACCACATTACCAGGGGTTGGGAGCAGGGGGTTCCGGTCACAGTTCCTTTAACAATGGCTTTACAGACAGCATCTTAACTTCTTTTAATCAATTATTAAAAATCTATTTATGGTTATTCCTCACTGTCTTCATTCGTTCAGTTTCTAGCTCAGCTATTGCCTGACTGTGAGAAAGCAGAATTTCTTTGCACAATTTCAAAGTGGATGTGTAAAATTTAGTTTTCTTCTTGGCAGAATTGTTTCACACATATGTTATTATTTCCCTCTAGGAACAGAGCTCCTTGCTTCTTTAGCTTTCTTTTATCTTCCTGCCAGGCAGATAAAGCCTTTCTGTCTTGCACTGCAAGGTTTCTAAGCTGTTGCAGCCAGCATAGCTGTAACTGACTGCTAATTCTGACAAATGTCATACCCACTGCATTGCAGACTGGAGTTCATTTGTTGTGTACTCCCTCTGTTAAATAGACAGAATACCCTGAAAAGTCAGACACGAATGTGTGAGACAAAGACTTTGTGCAGCTCTGAAGTGTTTGGCTGTTACTACTACATGACATTGTGCTAGGCAATCTGTTTTGTGAGGCAGAGTTCATGACATCTGTGATTACATGCTGCACATTGAGTTCGGCAAAAATAACTTAAATCGTGAGAAGCAGCTTGTTCTCTAGCACTCTGAAACAGTATGCTGTCATTCCAGTTCAAATGTAAAATATTTTATTAACATTCCTGTAAGGAATTACAGTGGCAAGAGCTTTTGGTAAAAGGTTTGGGGAGAATCAACTTGGAGTTAAGATTTCGATTGCAGAATTTTCAAACTCCTCTAGTCTTGTGGCATGCCAGGGCAAGGAAACACTGCTGCCTTCAGACCTGTAGGTGTGGTTCAAAAGTAACTCCTGGTGTCTTCTCCCTGCTCTCAGAAGCTACAGAAATCATTCACGAAAGCAAAACCAGCAGGCTGACATTTCAAAACGCTTATCAATGCTGAATTAGGGGCTTTAACATTTTTACCACTATAAACAAAGAAAACTGGGTACTGAGTATTTACACCAAGAGAAAAAATAATTCATTGTTGTGCCTCAGAGAAATACAAAGTAGGTGAAACATGCTCTTAATATTGCATAATCTGCAGTTGTCTGTGCTTTCTTGACAGTGTTTTTTCCCAGTGAGTAAGCTTATCCTTTGCGTAAATTTTTTTTGCCTCCTAGTTTGCTAGCTCTAAGTTGTCCTCAGGGTGTTTGAATCATAGCTTATGAAATACTGCTGCCTGTTCCCTGCAGGGCCCTCAAAAGAGCCACAGAAAACTCCACTTCCACGTTCACTGCCTTAGCAGTGTAATGTTATGCTATAGAAAGGCCTCTTAATGCAGGAAACAGCTTCTGAAAGATGACCATTTTCATCTTTGTACTCGCATTCATGGGATGTGTGGTGATTACCATCTGACAATTGCTTGAAATTCTACAGCAAAGAGATGGAAGAAATTTTACATTTTGCTGTCTTAATCTACATTCCTCTATTTTTCTATTTTCCCATTTAATAAAAAAATGCATTTTCTAAAATACATTTCCAGGAAATAGTTGAGTCAGTTTATTAACTCAATGCTGACTGAAGTTCATGACAAAATGCAAAGCAGATATTGAATGTTCATCATTTATAACAAGTACTTTCCTTTAACACAAATGATATAGAAAAAGGAAATTCTGTTCCTTATGTGTACTTATAGAGCATGTCTACACATAAGACATCTTAAAAATTAATCAGAAATGGCTCAGGTTAAGGTACTTCAAGAAAACACAGTTTGCATTTTATTTGCATTGGTTTTCCAACAAACAGGGAAGTTCAACATTTGTTTGTACAAAGCCATTAAATCTCAGTATTTCTAGTATGCAACTTTACAGTAATTGCCACTTCCTATTATTCTATTTTAAAATTACTTACAATAAGACATTTTTCTAGATTTTGATAGTGAAACAATGTCCCTCTCGTGTTTCCAAGGCATGACAGATTTACTGTTTCTTTAATCTGATTTAATCATGCATGATTTAGTGAAACTAAGTGTAAACCCTCCATGAAAAAATACAAGTGTCTAAGCCTGGGAGACAGTAACACTTAAATGCAGCAAGGATTTCACCAACACTTGCAGTATCAGTTACATTTTCTTGCTTCACCTCCCTTAATGTTCATTCCATTTCAGTTTCATGAAAGAAATGCATCTCCCTACTAGCTCTCACACAAACCACCTTTCAGAGGTTAATTCTGACCAATTTACACCTTTTATACACTGCAGATGTTTCTGTACAGAATCAGAGAGAAATTTGCATGCAAATTCAGGTTTAATCCATGTAGGTTTGGATTTTTCCCCCTACCTTTTCCCCTATTGTATATTGAGTCACTTTGAAATAACAAAGTTAGCATTTTGAATTAATTATTTCTCTGTCTCTGATTCAAAGAACTCTGCTGGATTGTTCCCCAGCCTTCCAGTGCCTTTGATCAGGATCACAATGTATGTACTTTAAACAGTATTGATTTCCTTTGTGTATGGAATGATTTTCAAAATTTTCAAATAGAAAAATTAAACATGGTGGAGACACTATACCAGGAATACAGTAATTTACCTGGATCCACTGATGTCTTCTGAACTCTAGGGTGGAGAGTAAACTGGAGATTGGGCTCACTACCCATGGACTGGGGAAGAAAGGCAGGGATTAGGAGTGTATGTATGTGACCAGATGCCAGACCTCTAGTGGACACAAAGGATAAATACTCATGGAAACATGTTAACACCACATGAGGGATTCGCATATATTGTCAGGGGAAAAGCTTCTGAGAAGTCTTTTCCAAAAGCTTATCTGTTATGTGAGCAAAACTCACATCTCATCACTCAGTGTAGTTTTGATTAAGTGTATGAGTCTCAGAAAAACAGTTAAGTTTCCCTGATTTTTCAACTAATTTCAAAATCATAATTGCTGTTCTAACTGAACAGCTACACTGGGACATCTGGTGGTGAGACACTGGAAACTGTGCAGTTTTGGGCACCTCAATATAAGAAGCACATCAAACTATCACAGTGTGTCTGGAGGAGGGTGACCAAGATGGCGAAAAGTTTTGAAGGCAAGACTTACAAGTGGCTAAGGTCACTTGGTTTGTTCACCTCGAAGAAGAAAAGGCTGAGGGGTGACCTCAACACAGCTTACATTTTCATCAAGGGGGGAAACAGAACAGGAGGTGTGAATTTCCTCTCTCTGGTGACCAGTGATAGGACATGAGGAAACAGAATAAAGCTTCATCAGGGGAAGTTCAGAGTAGACATTAGGAAAAGGTTCTTCACTGAGAGAGGGTCATTGGTCGCTTGAACAGGCTCCCCAGTGAAGTGGTCACAGCACCATGCCTGTCAAGAGTTCAAGGAGCATCTGGACGATGCTCTTGGTCATGTGGTTTAGTTTTAGGTAGTCCTGCAAGGAGCAGGGAGTTGGACTCAGTGATCCTTATGGGTCCCTTCCACCTCAAGCTATTCTATGATTCTGTGATCCCAAAGGATCACACTGTGGCTGAAGAAGGCTGGAATGCCGTAGGCTCTGGCTTCTCTTCCCATACAGCTGATGTCTGCTTTCAGCCACTGCAGGGAGGATATGTAGGAGCTAGGAATTCTGCATTTGCAATTAGGCTTCCTTATACCAGAGAAAGTTCTACGTAGGACACTCTGGCCTAGTTGTTTCAGGACTACAACAGGAAAGCAGAGGCAGGTGTAAAGAAATCACGCAGGAATTAAACTACCATCATCAAAGTCCTTCAATTTACTACCAACTTCTTAAAAATTGGACAAAGGCAAAATCTGACACAGTAGTATTAAGGGGGATCTTGAAAACGGAGCACATTGGTATTATTAACAGTAAAGACATCTATCTTCTATGGTGATACACCTCAATATCTAAACAAATTTCTTCCTGTGAATATGTATCAATGATGTGATCAAGTAGCATCATGCCACCCACTGCACTTAGTGTAAACTTTTAGGTGGTCAAAACTGGTTTTATTTACACATTTTTTCATGCACGACAATTGACGTTTTCTTCTAAAATTATATAAAATATATTTAACAAAAGGATGACATCACATATTTCTATGAATAAAAATGGAAGAAGAGGAAGCATATTCAAAAACTTAACTAAAAACAGCAAATAGTTGAACTGAGGTAAAGTTACAAAACAACCAACCCTTGTCACTGATTACAGTGCTAAAAAGCAGTTCAAATCTCCAAGCCAAGAACTGGCAGTACAGAAGAGCCAGCCATTATTCCTTGATATTTTGAAGTAGCCTTAATAAATGAGACTCAATAACCTGTTGAACTAAAGCAGAGAAAAAAATCAGGTTAATCAGTGTTCAATGTTTTTTCATGTCCTTAGGGTTGTACTATTTTTTTCTGGCAGATGCTGGCTTGTCCTGGACAATCACTTAATAAAAAACAGACAGGAATAAATGCACTCTAGGAAGAGAGTTTGCATTCCTTCAAAAAATAGAAGCCTAATATAACGCAAAAACAATATACTCAGTAAGGCAGATGATGTTTTTTGGCGATGATCTGATCTCCGTTTTGAATAGGTAGATAGCCTATGGAAAGCAAAATTTTAAGCCTATAAATGGAAACATGCTTATTAGAAACTACTTTTGTGGATTTTTTTGAGATTCTCTTTAAGTAGTCCTACATCTAGACATAAGTGAAGCTACTGGCCCTCCCATAAGAGCAGAGCTCTGCTTGGAGAAGCTACATGTGCAGTGCTGGGTTCATTTCTGCAACAACAGACTTCTCACAGCTTTCAAAGTGAAGGCAGCATGAGGTAAAAACAATGAAGAGTCCCTTCTTTGCCTGTTTTCCAGAACCAAGTAAGGTAGCCTGATTCACTGATCCTGGCACCATTACTGTCTGCCTCCAAGATAAACTAGAGGTAGAGCTGGTATGACAGGGGAACAAGGTTTTGAAAACTGCATCACATCATGCCAATCAAGAGAGTTCCATAGGCCTGCAGGCCTCTTATCACTGTCCAGTGTGCAACACACCATCCTTTGTACAGGGTGGGGGACCAGCTCAGCTCCCTTTGTCTGGATCATGGCTCAGTCACCCCTACACACCGTTATTTGTGTCCACAGATGCAGATCCAGGTCAGTGACATTTTCTTATTTGGTACCTGGCTTTCTGAGATAGAGATGGAAACTGCTACCCATTTTGGGCCAATACATTTAGGTGTATTAAGACTTCAAGGACAGGGATCTTCTTACAGCTGCAAAACCTCTATTAGGCTGTTACAGCAGTTACATAAACAAGGAGCAGTAAAAATAAAGAATTTACATTTGCAATACTCACCACTGCGATACCCCAAGGCTACAGCCAAATCCATGGAATTATAACCAGCATCTGTTTCGATAGTTGGATCGGCACCACTTTCTATGTAAAAGAGGAAAAGGAATTTCCATTTCTGGCCATGAGAGCTGATAGTACATTATTACTGATAATGCAGTTTGGACAGTCTGCTTACCAAGGAGAATTTTCACACATTTCACATGGTTCCCATGTACTGCATATAGTAGAGGTGTGCCTCCATTCTGCAAAAGCAGGGAAAAGCCTTAGACACTTAATGATTGAGCAGTATGCAACTGTAATTCCTTAACACACCAGTATACTTCAACATAGCAGGAGACTTCACAGTTTTTATAAAAATGAGGTTCTGTTTTGGTTTGTCACAACTTCCATCTTCTACAGTTTAGACTGTAAGCTCACCCTTCTCTACAAGGACTCAGTGTTAGTCTCATTCTCTTTTTACTGAGAAGTCAGAACTAGTAGGGCCAACTTATCCCTTATCCTATGGAAGTTCTGAAACTCTCGTATTCCAGAAGAGGTAGAACAATTTTCAAACCCAAGCCAGTGCTATGCCCTCTTCAAATTTCTGACCAAAGCACCCTCTGACACAAATTCAAGCTAAGAGTCTTACCCAGTCATACTCATTGACATCAACTCCACAGTCGAGCAGCATTTTGACAATATCTGTGTATCCTTTACTGCAAGCCAGTGAGAGGGCACTTTCTCGCCCTTTACCCAAAATCTGAGGATCTGCACCCTGACAGAATAATTAAAAAAATCAAATTAACCATGTCTTTTTTAAATGTGAGGTTTCACACAGAACTTAACTTTAAAACTTTTAATTGTAAAGTAGCATTGGCAAACTTAGGAAGGCAAATTGAACTAAAAAGTAAGTAAAGAAATTTAAAATTATGTTTTTTCCTTACATTCTGGAGGAGAAATTCCACTACTGCAATCTGCCCATGAGCTGCAGCCCACATCAGAGGAGTAAATCCTTCTTCATCCTTATGATTGATCACATTTTCTGTTTAAATAAAAATACGCAACTTAGCAATTCATTTCACTAATGAACTGTATGAGCTGGTGAAATACGTTGACGTATCCATGATGAATGGACTGAGGTACCAGTGTGTCCTAAAAGTAATTCTCATCTTAACTTTAAAAACAAAATTCTGTCCCAATGGTGGTGCAAATATCTTTGTCCAAGAGAGAAACAAACATCCAGCTGACCACAGTAAAATTTAAGAGTTGGGTTTATTTTTTTGTTTTTTAAGCTCTATAAATCAAGTTCTGTTTTTACTCAGAAATGTTACAAATTGTCTGTAATCTGGGCTTTATCTTTGTAAAGAAGAGAAGGGCTGCTTGAAAAATAAAGAGCAACATTCAGTATTATGCAGAGAGTGCTTTTTTTCAATAGAGTGAGCCACATAATCTTTTAAAGAATTAGCTTGTAAAGCAATATAGATAGTATAACTCCAATCCCCCCAAAGTTCATGTAAACAATAGGGTGTTTTGTGGAAATGATTAAGGTCTACTTCTAGCGCAGCTGGAAGAATGAAAAAACTTTTTTAACAATTGGGTGACTGAGATACCCGAGTTGGATTTTTGTTTAATATCTACGTACTTAAAAAATCCCATGCTTACAGCATAAGCACCATAATATGTATTTTTAACTCTTACTGACACTCCAGAATAGATTTGCTTTCCATATACATGGGTCATTACAACGTATATAAATTCGATGACTCGTTACCTGCTTTCCAGTACACATTTCAACAAAGTTGCACTGAAAGCATGGCTGGTTACTAATAACACAATAAGAATATACTTTTAACAGTACTCAATTCAATACATTATATAGAGTTGAAATTTTGTATATGTATTACGGACACACAAATGTCACACTGAAGACTATCACTCAACTCACAATGAGGAGCACTATGATATTGCAGGTGCGAGCCATGGCTTAAATTACCAACATATAGCTCTATATGTTGATTGATTAAATAGAATTGGAAAGCCACCATTAACAGAAATGTGTTTTAAATTACAAAGATAATTTTTTAAAAAAAGTTAATTATCCTGATAGAACTAACAGATTCTCCCTTCTCATTCCTGTAGACTACCTATGCAGCTGAGGAGGCAGTGTGAGGAAGGATTTATCTACAACTCCTATTAACGCTAATGTTTAGTTTAAAATTCAAACCATAGCAATGAGTAAATATAAGACTGATGTGGAACAATAGTCTACATCCACAAATACAGATACCTCAAATGTCCTTCAATTTGTACCTGAATTGAGGACTAATTTTAATTCAGCTTTGGGGAAAATGTCAAACACAACAGGGTATAAATGTCCTGAAGGAAAAAGGAAGGCATTTAACCTCCCTCTGTCTCACCTTGTTCAATACGTGTGGCCAGATACAACATTTCTCCCTGAGCAGCCAGCTGATGAACTGATAAGGCTGCAAAAAGGGAAAAAAAAGCATGTGTTACACACACCAGATTTCATTCTGCTCTATTTGTAGCTGGGCCTAACGTGTCCATTGTCTTGAGCAATACAGAACTTGGATTTGAGAGTGTACTGAACTGGAATCACTATCTTAAAAACTGCAAAGTTTCCAAAGAGTTTCACAGGTTTAGGTAATTTTTTTAACCAATGTATAAATCATACTAGAAAGTAAAGATACTTCCTACACTGACTCTTTAGAAGGCAACATGTTCTCTTCTCTACTCTGCTGCTTCATCAGCAATCCAAGATCAGATTATGAACATTTATCAAATGAAAAAAAAAAAAAGCATCATGTGATAAATTAAGGCTGTGTAGTTTAAAAAGAGATCATCTCCTATCAAGAAACCTGTCACGCTGCTCAGTAAACCCCATAGCATGACTCTCACTCCACTGTGGAACAGATCAGACATTACAAAACTATACACAACATGACATCTACAGGGGAAGAAAAAGATTGTGGTTGGGGTTTTTTTTAATTTTTAATAAAAAGTACTAAGCATTAAAACCAGAATAATTCTTAAACAGATTATGAAGAAAAAAATCACTGATCCCACAGTAAACTGTGGACAGCTGCATGGTTTTGATAATTACAACTTGGAGAAGGTCTGAAAGGTGCTCAGGAGGGAATATATAATACATTATCCACATTATATAATAACAAAATCAGCTAATGATTACATAATATGTAAGTGTTCAGTGTCCTGTTCCTATTCACTACATGAAAGTTTGATTTTTTTTCCAGAAAGACTGCGTAGTTGGTTCAGAGGCCTATGCTGCAGTGTTGCAGCTCCAGATTAATTTTTCCCATTTAAGCAACCTTTTTTTAAATATTGGATTTATAATTTACAGAGTAAATAATTTCTAGGTGAAGTAAATGACAGTTAATAAATTTATAAAGAACATACTTGACAAGAATAAAAAAACCCCCATAAATACTACTGCTGTCTTGACTTTCAAGATCCGTGACAATCATGGCATCTGCAGTAGTCTGTAGCACTTACCATCATCCAATTTTAATAAATTTTACAAGATGCACAAGTTCTGAAAACCAGTATTTGAAGCACATTAACATAAAGCTCACAAAGGATCAGACAAATCTTTATCTTATCTATATTTTTTAAATAATGAATTGGATCCTTTCTGGAAAATATGCTTCAGTCATGAATTCAATACAGCAGGTGGATTACTATCTTATGGTTGGAATCATGTAAAATTAGACAGGACTATCTCCTTGTTTCCTCCCTATATTAAAGGTCATTACAACACCAAAAAAAAAAAAATTGGAAAAATCTGTCAAGCTTCTAACAGTCAGTTCACAAAATAATTATTAACAGTAAGGCAGAAGGATACTTACAATTTACAAGCAGAGGTGTTGTAGAGACTTCGTTTCCCCTGTGTTTGTTAGTTAGGGTAGTTGATTGTTTTATTGGTGAGAAATGCTTAGTAGTTGATGGAGTATAAACGTGTCTTACTTGGATACCAGGGGAAGGAGAAGTGTGTATGTTGCATTCAGCTACATTGAACAGAGAAAACAGACACGATTTTAGTACTAGTTAAGAGCATTAAAAGCAAGCCACAGATTACAAGACAAACTAGAAAGCACCAGTATCATAAGATCTTTAAAACCCTGATCAAGTAAGCTTTGTGACGTGGTTTTACCACTCTGTTTTGTGAGAACTGAATAGAGGGCTGTATTTATTTCTGGCATAAAACAATGCTACTACCCTCTATGTTCAGTGTGGCGTAAAGTCACCCAGAGACAAGTTGGTGTCTAAATGAGGTAAGCCTTTGTCTAGATTTTCAACACACCTGGCATGGATTTATCAGGTAGGATGGTTCCACTTAGCCTGTCACACCCTCACTAACACTCTCCAGTGCAATAACATGATGCAGCTCTGGTCAGTCAGGTAGTAAGGTAACTGCTCAGCTCATCACTTTGTCCACTCTCTAACCAGTCCACTGCATGGGTAGAGATGACCTTCGCTAATTTTCTTCACCAGGACTTTTTCCACTCCTGTTGGATAAAATTGCAAATGCATTATGAATGCCTTATGAATACTTATCCAGCAGGAAGAGAGATATTCCACGCTAACTTACATAAAATGCAACAGCAGGTCACCACTTAGAATTCAATAAGTAATTCAGCACTGCTGTGTTCATTTGTAGTAACTTTTCTAGTTATTAAAATCTAACAGCATTTTATTACAAAATATGTACGTTATCTTGGCTTCTAATTCTCAAAAGTACGTTTAGAGAAGCCAAATTTTTTTAAGAAGCTAACTGATTTAATACTGGAAAAATATTGAAGGATTAAACTCCACTGTTGGCTAAACTGATTTGACACCAGTGTGCACTAATAATTAATGACTAGAAGCTAATTAACATGCACACTGAATGCACACCATAGAGAATTTAATGATCACAATTAAAAGTAGAGGGTAACAGGATGAAAATGAAATTACACTTTGTTTGCCAATCAAATAGCTACAGCTGACAAGATCAAATTAAGACACCTACCAGGAAATTTTGACCTGCGGTCCCTGGATCTGCAGGACTACTTCTAAGGGGTTCACAAATGTTACCTAAGAAAAACCACCCTATCGCTGATGGGTCTAAATTTGCTGTTCAGGTCTGCAGCTCCACTAGTAAGCACTTAGGGCCTGCAAATCAAAATGTTTGAAAATTATAATGGCTGAACTGCAGCCAAACAATACAAATCAGTGAAATCATCAAAATCCACAATAGGTCTGTGTTTGTTATTGGAAATGGGAAAAATTCAACCTCACAAAAAGATACATGACTAAGAGTCTCAAATATTACAGGGAGCACTGGGAAGCACAATTGTTATGGGGCAACAGATGGAAATCCTCATTCTGTTCTCTGTCAATACCTTCAGCCATGAAAAAGCACAGATCAGTTCTGATGAAGCTGCCCAGAAATGGCTGGAGATTAGCTGCAGGGATACAGAATTGCAGCAACATTCACTTTCAGGTGGTGCAAAGCTGAACTGGCAAGCCAATCCCTACAACTACAGGCTCTGTCCAGCCATATGGATAAAACAAAGACAACCGCATGACCTCTGTTACTTTGTCATCGTACTAGTGAAAAGCTGAAACGTGCTGCAGAAAGCTGCTAAAGTTGAAATGATCACACAGTGCTTTCAGTAGTAAAGACATAGATTCAACAACGTGTAGCATGTTGTAGGACATGCTACACAAATGATGTAAGCTTGTTTTCATAACCAACATCAGCTCTTACTAGATTAGAGACTTGTTGCACCACTACTTTTTCAATTAAATAATTTAAAATGTGATTTAAAAAATAACCTTGGGGGAAATTAATTTTACATTAATAATCAATTAAGCATATAATAAAAATATTAGGGGAACAAATCTTAGAAAACTATTACTGATTAACACACACAGAAGGCAGAGGCTCTTTTTTAAAAAACACAGCAGCTTAACAGGATGACACAGTCCACATATAACAATTTGTACCATAAAGTTCAACCTTTAAACAAGACGGATGCCACTTCCAGGTCAGAGTTAACTTGATCTTGAATATTTTTACTGTCTTCCTCATTCAAAGATTTCACAAATCGTGAGCAGACATTCATATCAAATCTATTGGGCAAAATGAACTTCATTCCCATGGCGACACTCTGAGCCGGGCCTTCCTCTGCGCTAGAGTCAAGCTGGTGCTCCACCTTAATGTCTGGCATGGGTGGAAGGCTGTAGCTGGTGGTACATTCTTCCACAATTAACTGAGCCCCAACATCTAAGTTTGTTGAAGATGCCATGGTGTCAGTCATGTAAAAGTTTTATGCAATATGTTTCTTCATAGCTTCTAGCCAAAAGCAGCTCTGGCCAATCAGGCTGTATCTAGAAATCCCGATGCTGGAACAACCTGCAACTGAACATATGTGACATAGATTAACATGCTGGTAAAGAAATGCATAAAAATACACCAAACTTGCCTTAATTTAAGCTTATGGCATTTGGTTTTGATCGTCAAAACCTTGGTGAAATATCAATCTTACTGCTGTCACAAGCTACTGACCAAATCCTCCATTTAAATTTTATCACATGGATATTTAAGCCAAATTCCATGACGAAGCCAGTAGGATTTTCATCTAAGTGATGTTTCAGAATATTAGTCTAGTTCCAAAAAAAAAAAAAAACCAAAAACCCACCACTACTGATCACGTTTATACCAAGAGAGGAACAAGCTACAAGAAGATACCTTTGTAACCTAAAAACGTTAGACTTGAAGGAAAAGTCAAAGTGACTTTATGTCCTTTTATAACTTTAAGTCCCTTCACAACCTGAGCGAAATAAATAGCTTCTACCATACGTGTAGGAAAACCGTAATTCCCTTTTCGATCCATGACAGGAAAATATCCCCGAACACCCGGCGCTTTTTGGCAGCACCGCGGGAAGCCCAGCGTCCGGCCGGGCTCCGCAGCGG
>NW_010133691.1:13023-16387 GCF_000699245.1 Pterocles gutturalis | reverse complement strand
TCGCCAGCCCCGGGGGCTCTGCTGGAATTCCGTGGGGGAAGCCGAGGGAAGTCTCAGGCTGGCGACAGGTAAAGTCCCCAACGGGTGACCTCGCTGTGCATCCGCCTGGGTTCGTATCGTCGCTTTTTTGTTGCTGCAGCCAGTCTGCCTTTGGGGTTTGTTGTTCTGCAAAGGAACTCTGGCAGAGGGGCCAGGAGCTCTTGTTTCTTTCCATCAGTTGCCGTGCAGCCGAGTGGCTTGGTTAAGGATCGCTACTGTGCAATATTCCTGTAAAAAACAAATGGATGCATTTTGGTAGGGTCTGTTGATTAGTTTTTTTCCTCAGTTCCAAAGGAGCTCACTCCGGTCCAGGGCAATAAATAAAATGTGATACTGTTTCATCATGAAAAAACCTGGCTTTCTCTCCGTGAGACTCTCTCTGACTCTGTCTGGGTTGCATGAGCACTGTGTAGCGGAGCCTTGCAAAGGGCAGAGCTCGGTGTCACTCGGTGTCATTTATGCACGTGGGGAATCCTCTGGCAGCTGTGGCCGGAGCTGAGGATGCAGTCAGAGGAGCCAGGTCTGGCAGTCACCTCTGCACTGTTCATGCATAGCAGGGGCTGTCGGAAATGAATTCCCAGCACAGGCGTCTCTCGCCTGGTGCTGTGTGGGTAGAGCTTGGCCGGCCTGAGCTTCCCGTGAGGCAGGTGGCGGGGATGGAGCTGCTCTGTGTGCCCCATGCACACGTGCGGTGTCTTCTGTCCGTGGTACCCCAGCATCCCTTCGGAAAGTCAGGACTGTTAATGGATGGTGTCTCCTAATACTAGATGGAGATGTCATCGACAGGTTTGCTTTTCTTTTCTTCTCTCCTTTTTTTTTTTTTTTTTTATGAGACTTGCACTTGATGCTGCACTGGGTCAGGCGCTGCAAGGAGGCAATGAATACCTTCTTGCCACTTTCCAATAGCTTTTTTCGAACATTTCTGTGCACTGGCCTGTGTGTGATGGTAGGTGGGGACGGTGAGTGAGGTGTAAGTTCTGCGAGGGGATGCACACGCACCTCTCTCTTCCACTCAGTGTGTGCAGCTGACTTGGACAAAGTTTGAGCTTGCCTGAAGATTGAGGAAATAATGGAGAATATGTGAATTTCACTAAAGACTTTGGATGCTTGTGAGTAACGGAGACATTGAGGAATGCATTATCTCATCATGAGATAATCCTAATAAATAAATGCCCCAAGCAGTCGATTATAAAAGTGATATCAGTCTATTTGTGAGATGTGCCAGACCTATGGAGATGGGGTGAGTCGCTGTTTGGTTATTGATAGATCAGATGTTTGTCTCAAACTCAGATTGCCTTTGCTGTCTCCATCCTAACCCTGCGCAGAGAATTGGGGTGAAACAAACCTGCGGAAGAAGGTTTGGGAGGGTGAGTGCAGCAGCACGTCAAGGGCAGGCTGCCTGCTTGTTGTTACGCGCTCCTCTGCCCTGCGCTGAGTAACAGCTAATTATCGGCACCGTCCGGAGACAGGGATGTGAGCGCAAATGAGAGCTGGGCAACTCTCCCCACTGCTGCGCTCCAAGGCAAAAAAAAAAAGGTGAGCTGAGGACAACGCAAGTGACTGAGGCAAACCAGCTCCCTGGTACATCTTCACTTCATCAGGTTATTGTAAAACCAGCTCCAGTTGTTCCTGGAGCGCTTTTGGAAACCGCTGCTGCTGGGGATGGCACAGGCAGTGTGGGAAAGCCACGGGCAGCTCGTGCCGGTCTCAGAGAGGCTGCAGCAGCAGCAGTGCCAGCCTGGATAACGCCGTGGAGCTCTTCAGGAGCCTCCAAGGCTTTCCCAAGTGCCTGGTGTGCACCAGGATGAAAACAGAGGGGGTGGAGGCATTTTGACTGCCCAGAATCACCCTTCTTCTTTCCTCACGCTTGGGTCCCAAGCCCAGACCAGCCCGAGGCAGGTACCATCCTTCCCCGACCTGGAGGAGAGAAAGGCTCCTGAGTTGGCAGAGGGGAGACCTGGCCTCACCCTCTCCCACGTCTTCCTCGCACTGTTGGACCTCGCCATGGCGGAGTCCCAGCTGCTGGGTCTGCGGGTTCTTTGTGCTAGGGGCCGTGCAACACACACAGGAGACAAAGTGATGCCTGGGGGTTTTTCCTTCTAACGGATCCCGGCACCATTCCGCACTGAGTTTCTGTATTGCTGCCGTCCTCCTCCGCCCAGGCGTTGGCCATCCAGCATGCCGCTCCGTTGGTCCGTCTCCTTCCAGTCCCTTCATTTCTTAAAATTGCTGAATTAGCTTTAACAAACTGGTACCGGAAAGATAAAGTCACTAAATCCCACACATGCTCATCGGGATGGATTTTAATTAACCTTTTCCCTGCAGTCCTGCTCTGTAATCCAGGCTAATTGCCACAGGGATTAGAGCCTGGTGCAGCTCTTTGGGCAGGCAGAGCGAACCTCAGCGGCATATCTGCTGCCTCTGCTGCCAGCTGGGATCCCTCTCCTCCTCCTCAGCCTTTCAGAGGAGATAAACTGCCTCTGTACCAAATATTTAGCAACTTGCAGAGCTGCTGTTGCCACTTTCATTCCTCTGACACGGAGCTCTGTTTGGAGATAAATCATGGTATTGCTTCTCGAAGGACCTGTGCGTGGCCAGGGAGTGCACTCAACCACAACCATCTCCTCGCACCCTCTTTTTATTTTTGGTCTTGCATTCGTCTTCCTCAAATTCAGTTCCAGCATTACCCGTGTTGGTCCACATAGCCTGTATCCGAGTTCCGATGGGTTGCTTCTGTTGGGGCAAGAGGCTGACGAGAGCATCAGCTGTTCCTCGGCTGAGCCCCGTGTCCTTGCGGATGAGGACGTGAACTCCGGTGTCCTTACCCAGCAGGGAATTTTCTCTACCCAACAAGCCAAATCCCCCTCCCAGGCTCTCACTGCTTTTGGTTTTCGTGTCTACCTCGGTGGGCTTTGGCTGGTACCCACTGCCCCATCCTCTCGTGCACGGCACAGTGCCCAGGCACGTGGGCTCGGCACACTCCGTCCATGCATGGCTCTGCGCCGCTCGGTGTCAGCTACCCTCTCTCGGCAGAGCAGCCGGTATGCTTCTGATTTTCCTTCTTTGGCATATTAATTTCAACCAGATTTTGTCAGCTCGCCAATTGGAAAATAACCTCAGCGTGCCACGAACCGCATCTCGCAGAGCGTCACGTCGATTCGCAGGGCTGCGTCCTGCCAAGGCGCGCGCCGCGGGCAGCGTGACCCTGCGCAGGGATGCTCCGTCCTGCCCTGGCTCCCGCACGGTTCGTGTTCCTGGGTGAACCCCTCGCTGGCCAGCCCTGTGGAAGGAAAAATGGGACCCAGCAGGTTCCGCGGGGAGCATG
>NW_010133691.1:7478-12887 GCF_000699245.1 Pterocles gutturalis | reverse complement strand
TGAAAAAAACAAAGAGGGAAGAAGAGATGTGTAGAGAGGGAGAGGTATAATTACTGAGGATGAGTAATGGGGTGAAAGGAAGACGTTTATTCAACACATCGCTAACTTTCGGATGATGAATTCTTTATGGTTTCAGATGAGAGTTGAAGGGAAGCAGCAGAATAGTCATTTACATTCAGACCAAAAAAAACTTTATTACTCTCTAGAAAATCTTCCCAAACCCTGGTTTTCCTATTCTGGAGCTGAATAGAGCCAATTCTGTGTATTAACAGCTAATTCTGCCCATTGAGATGTCAAAAAAAAAAGGGGGGGGTGGGAGGGAAAAAGAAAAGGAGAAGTAGCAGAAATGCAGAGTAGGAGAGGTGGCGCGGCTCTGCCCGGCTGGGAAGCTGTGCCAGGCTCCCACATCCAAATTGTGTAAAGCCTTCGCAGAGGAAAATGATTTAATTTGAGCTAGGTTGCTTCGCCAGGCATCTCAGATTCATGCCACAGCATTTTTTCCTCCCTGGAAAGCTGGTTTGCATTTGGGGTACTCTGCGGAGAGCATCACTAGAAGCTTATGTTCCACCTCAAAAATCTAGTCAGTTGCCTTTTTTTAAAAATTGTCTTGGAAAAAAACAGCATGAAAATACCAAAACCTTCTAAATTGCCCAGAGGAGGAATCTACAGAGCACTGGCCTGGCGTTACAGAGATTACCATCAGGTCAGTGAAGGCTGCAGCTGCAGGGGGGAGCTCTGCAGGAGCCTGGGGTTACAGCCGGACCGTGGGTTCCCTGGGCATCGCCGGGACAGAAAGGGCAGAGCGCCGTTTTCATGGGCTCTGATCCTTGGGTTTTAACTTTGTAAGCAGTGAGTAGCCTTCTAATGAAAAGTATTCTGAGGAAACAAACATTTTTTTATTATTACTGAAACCCTGACATCACCTTCCCCACTGCGCTTCCCTGACCCGGTCCCTGGGCTTGCTGCTGCCTGATCTTGTTGGCAATTAATCTGATTAATGTGAAATTAATCTAATTAATGTAAAATGTTAGCACTGGCTTCAGCTGGGGCTGCATTTCTCCTTTTCCCGTGGTTTTTGAAGCGCTTTACGAGCCGTAGCTGCAGTCGGGTACGAGCAAGTTCACGGAGCAACACAGGAGCGGGGCGATGCTCCGGGCAGGGGAGCGGAGTGCGGGTGCTGGCCAAGGGTGAGGCTGGAGCAGGTTTTTGCACCGCTGGCTTGCAAAGACACAGTCAGGGGCAACGCCCTGCCATGATTCATTGAGGAAATGTTTCTTTATCTCACAAAGACACAGTCAGGGGCAACGCCCTGCCGTGATTAATTGAGGAAATGTTTCTTTATCTCGTTAGTAACAGTCATTGATGAAACCATGCCGGTTCACTGAGCAGCTTGGCTACGGATCGTCCTGTTGCTTGCGTGACCCGCTACGCCGTGCCAGCGGGAAATAGTTGTGTGTGCTGGAATGGTTGTGTGTGCTAGAATGGTTGTGTGTGCTGACATGGTTGTGTGTGCTGACATGGTTGTGTGTGCTGACATGGTTGTGTGTGCTGAGAACGTCTTCAGAAAATGCAGAAAGTGCATGGAAACGGTAGCAGACCCAAAGCTGCTGAAGGAATTGTTCATTGGATTTTTTTTCCTCTTGGTGTGGATGATCTGGCTCCTGCACCTGCCCAGGGATCTTTGACCCTTTCCAGTCTGGAGCGTAGGGTACACACATACGTGTGCACACACACACACACACACACACACGCACAAATGGCAGGAATTATGGAACTATGCAGCTACATCCACAACTGGCTCTGTTATTTCTAATTGTAGCCAGATGAAGGAGCCTTTTGTCTCAGAAATGTGAAATTGCCTTTGACAAGCTTCTGAGCTGCATCTTAGTTTGCACCATGTCTCTGGGCGCTCCAAACATTTTCACATTTCTTCTCAGTTCTGGAAGTTATTCCCAGTGCTTAAAGGCAGGGAATAACTGTGAATTCCTGTGAATCTCCCTTTCTGCGGCACACTGCCGCCTCCCCGGTTCTGAAGCTTTGATGATAAAACAGAGCAGGATTTTTTACCAAGAACTCGTGGGCTAGTTCCCGTTCCGGCTCTTGAAAGATTGCTCAGCACTTGGCAGATGGTTTGTCTGGCTCCGAGGCTGCCTGTTGTTCGAGGGGCTGTGGTTCGACCCATGGGAATGGACACATGGTTTTACTGGCCGAGTGGGTTCCTTGTTGCGGGAACGGCTGCCTCAGTTTCCCTGGGAGGAGAGGGCTGGGGAGCTACCTCTAGTCAGGGTTCCAGTTGGACTTCATCAGGTTCTGGAGTATCATATAATTATGAACAAATCCCTGCTAATCATACAATCGATCCATTGCAATAATTTTCCCAGGCATTAGCGCGTTTTCTGCCTGGGCTCCAGGGCTGCGTAGCGTTCGGCGCACAGCCGCTGCTGTACCCCGGATTTGGCTGCGTTTCAGCAGCAGGTACAGGGAGCTCCGGGCGTAGATGGTGTGAAATGTGTTAAATGCTTTGCGAAGCGCTGAGATGAGAAGCGTGGCAGTAAAGCCTCTCACCTTCGGCACGTGGCTGAGCTCGGCAGAAGCAGCTTCTGTGCTGCAGGAGGATGGGATGGAATCAGGAGGAGGAGAGCATCTGCTGCTGGGCACCGAGGCGTTGGCTTGGCTGCTGCGTGTCCCCTCGCCCCGGTCTGGGATGGTTGGGGTTTGCTCTCACCGTTCATGTCAGTGTGTAACACATAGTCAGGAAATGTAAAATATTAATTAATATCTGTAATCTTAGGAGCAAATGGGAAAAGTGATGGCGGTGAGGTGAGCAAGATGATGGATGGCTTCTGTTGATTGACAAATGAGATGTTTTGTCTTTCTTCCTGGTTAAGACATTGGAATTTCTTAAATAACTTGGCTGATCAAACAGGATGCAATGGCAGTCTGGTTCCTCAAATCTGGAGCCAGTCAACAGAGGATAAATAACCCTGACTTCAGGTGCCGTCATGCCCACTCCTCGGAACCTGTTCTCCCTCTTCCCTTTCCTTTTGCAGATGTTGACGAGTGCCAGGTCCACAACGGGGGCTGCCAGCACCGATGTGTGAACACCCTCGGATCGTACTACTGCGAGTGCAAGCCAGGCTTCCGCCTGCACACGGATGGCCGGACCTGCATCGGTAAGGCAGAGTTCTTGAGAGCCTCTAATCCTTTGTGGCCCTTTTCCTGCCCGTGATGGGCTGGCATCGCACACAAAACCCTGCGTTGGCTTTCCCGTTGGCACCGTGCTCTGTGCGGGGGCTGTGAGATGGCAGCGATGGGTTCCCTGGTCCTTCCTTTCTCAGGATCCTGCTGGGCTTTCTTACCGTGGTTCTTTTACCAGGTTTGTAACGTTTGCTGCTCTTCAGTACGACTGAGACTTCTGTGCCATTCCTGAGTTTATTCTGGTTTGGGAGAAGTGACTCTCAGTGCTCCAGCGTTTGGTACAGGGTGTATCGGATACGGCATTTTCAGAACAAACACATCAACTACATTATGAAAAGGTTCAAGTCAGTCATTTTTCCCCCAGCTGATTTCCCTAGGTACGACAAACAAGCGGCAGTGCGTGTGGCTGTGTGTGGGGCTGTGGCCACAATCCCCTCCAAAGCCCCTTCCCCGGGACGCGGGGCACGCGGCCGCTGGGATGGTGCGTGTCCAGACATCACGATGCGGGTGCCAGCGAGCCACCGAGGATTTCAGTGCAGAAGGAAGGGGGAAAAGAGCAGACATTGCCATCGAGAGCGAGACAGAACAAAAAGAGTCAGTGGCCGTCCTGAAATCACCTCTGTCTTTATCAGAAGCACATGGGCAGGAGGCAGGAAGCTGACATCTTCAGGTCCTTCTCCACTGTTTGAGCGGAGGGATGAACTCCGGTCCAAGGCGAGGAATTTAATCTGAGCCAATTGCTGTTGTTGGCCGGCGGAGCAGCGGGATGGTCTGCGTTAACACATAGCGTGTTGCTGGCAGTTGTCTGAGGTTAGAGTCAGTCAGCTTGGGATTACACGATGTATCCCTGTCATATGAGCAGGACTTCAAATGAAGAAATCGCAAATACAGCGGTGATTTACGGAGTGAAGGGAAGGTTTGTGTGGGCTTGAGCTCTGTGCGCAGAGGGTGATGCTCCAGATGCGCTTCGCCGAGGTTTTCAGTTTGCCTGCATTGCACAGATAACTTGCACGTTTTAGAAAATCTGACCTTTTCTTTGTCCAGTGGGGCGGTTCGCGGCCATTTCTGAGAACCGATGGGTTGGTGTGGTGCTGGAAAGGGGAACGTCGTGCTCGGTTCTCGTTACAGCTGCTTGTGGTTCCTTCTGAAGCATCAGCTCCCGGGAGGCTGTGTCGTGCTCGGTTCTCGTTACAGCTGCTTGCGGTTCCTTCTGAAGCATCAGCTCCTGGGAGGCTGCAGTGGAGCTGCAGGGGCTGAGCTCGGCTCTGCCCCATCCGGGAAGGTGGGTCCAGCTGGAGGTGCAGGGCTCGGTTATTAAATCGACCCCAGTGTTCAGCTGCTATTTTGCAGATCCACTTCCCACATGCAACCAGCAGTAACGGTGTTCTTTTCATCCCTTTTTATCCACCTCCTGGGCCCGAGAGGGTCAGAATCCCGGCGCTAGCATCTTTCAGCAGCACCGCAGCCCCTTCAGACAGAGGGGGTGGCAGGAGCATCCCTCTCACAGACGATGAAATATCATCTGTGGAAAATCTGTCTGAGCTCTAATTACAAAAAGCTGTGTGATGTACAGGATGACACTGGATTTGGCAACGTCGACACAGAAATGTTAAGCTAAGGAAAGCATCTGGGAATGGAAATATTTTTAGAGTGGTTCTGTAAACAGAAAAAAAAAAAAAAAAAGAGAGAGCAATAATTAAAACAAGGCCAGCGGGAGGTCTAGTGGCTGTTGCTCTGCGAGAAGCCAGCTAAGGAGACCCAGAATTAGCAGTCCCTTGCTTTGATGGAAAGACACCCTTACGTCACCATTTCATTTTTATTATTCCTGGTTCTTAACTTGCATCAGTTTGTATCTTGGCAGAGCAGCGGTGCTGCACACGCGCCCTGCCAGCCAGCGTGCCCGGGATGCTCGGCGGGACACCGCTATCGCTTTGCTCTCGTCATTGCGCGTGTGCCACGAGCGCCGGGCAGCTTCCGAGCACGATGGAAAGACACCCTTACGTCACCATTTCATTTTTATTATTCCTGGTTCTTAACTTGCATCAGTTTGTATCTTGGCAGAGCAGCGGTGCTGCACACGCGCCCTGCCAGCCAGCGTGCCCGGGATGCTCGGCGGGACACCGCTATCGCTTTGCTCTCGTCATTGCGCGTGTGCCACGAGCGCCGGGCAGCTTCCGAGCACCGTCCAGCCCGTGGTGCCAGCTGCTGCTT
>NW_010133691.1:0-7439 GCF_000699245.1 Pterocles gutturalis | reverse complement strand
CGGCGTTCATCATCGTGTACAATCGCAGAACGGGGAGTCTGGGAGAGTACATTTGTTAGCAAATGAACCGTACTCAAACAAACACGAGAGGAAAGAAAATGCTCTGCAAGACCCCTGCACTCCCGCTGCCTCACTTTTACCGCCGTGGTCTGCAACGGGCGTCGGTCAGGATCTGCGCCCGCGGGGCTGGCACTTGGTTGTGCTCAGAGCCCTCGGCCAAGGAGGATGCGCTGGAACAGGACCGTGCGGCCGGTGGGGCGGTGGCCAGACCCTGCTCGAGCTGCTGGCAGTGGCCAAGCGCTGCCACACGCATAGAACATTTGAAGTTCCTCCACCTTTCAAGGAACAGGTTTTGCCATTGGAAGCTCCATCCTTCCACCCCCCGACACGGGGTATCAGGCGGGTAGCGTGCCTCAGTGCATCCCGGAGAGCGACGCTGATCTTCTTCTGTGTAGAAATAATCCTTTGGAAAAGCTGCTGCATCCAACCTGAGCAACATTTCTGTCTGTCTGAACTTTGTATGATAGAAAAAAAACCATGGACTTGAGGGGTTTTCCATTCTGAAAATGTCTTTTAGATGTAAGGAGAGAGGGCAACTGCATATTCCAGCTGCAACTTCATACAAATAGCTGTGGACTGGGAGGTTGTTTCAGATGTAGGATGTGTTGGCTTGTTACACGTTGGCCCAGTACTTTTCCCGTATGAAGGAATGTTTTGGCAGGCATTAGCGTGGGTTTTTTTGGTTTGTTTTTTTTTTTTTTTTTTAAAAGCACTCCAAGAAGAACAAGCACATTATTTATGGGTATTTTTGAATATAAGTTATTAGACACTTTAATATATCAGAATATTTTAAAATGACCACCCATCTCTGCTAAAGCTTGAGTACTGTAACTCTGACCCATAACTTTTCCGGAACGCCAAGTATTTTTGTTTTGTCCTTCCAAATGGATTAAAGGAAACAATGTCAGCACGACTAACATAAATGGACAGCTCTTGCTCCAGCCATATGCTGTGTATGGCAATACTTTGACCCTATTAAGTCACTTTTATTCCCCTAAATGTTGTTAGTTAATTAGAGGCATGCAAAGGGAAGTTGGCTTCTAAAAGTCCGAAATGGGAGAGCTCCTCAGCTCTGAGTCACGGCATATTTTTTGCAGGGGAACTGTCTGCAGAAAAAAAAAAAAAAAGAAAAAATAATATACAGTTTTGCCTTTCATTTTCCTCCAGTGCCAAATATTTGTTTTTCACTAATATACAAGAGAGGCTTAATCAAATTATGTTCAGTACTTTGTCTATAGAAAATACTCTTTTGAACACGGGGCGCTGGGGGCTGTGCACCCACCTCCCGCCCTGTGCTGGGACCCGACACGAGCCACCTGCAGCCGCCCGTGGATCTGTGCCCTGGGCACGAGTGTGGGACAGCCCCAGCCTCCCTCCAGCCCTCGATAAAAACCGAGACTGCACCGGCATGTGCTCTGCAGGCTCGCCTGCTCAGCAGAGCTCTGAGGGTGCTGAGGGCACCGCGATTACCTGGAGCGTCAGTTCGTGGAGCGATGGTTTTCATTAGGGATATTTTTAGCTTTCCGATCAGATTCCGCAGAGTCAGCGCATTACTTCATCGGGAGTTGGGAAAATAGGTCAGAAACGTGCGAGACCACAACTCCCCGTACCGTTCGGCTGGTGGAAACCAGGTCTGGGTTTCCACCCCGGACTGTGGCTGGGTTTCAGCCATATTGCACCCGCACAGCTTCGATGCTGTTGTTGAAAGGCAGGTTGTGCCTTTCACACGTGGTCGTGTCTCCTAAGAGGAAGAACAGCCTTTAAAGTTCCCAATTGCTGTGAGGGATGCCTCTCTTAGGAGCAGTCTGTCTGAGATGCTCACCGGTTCAGGAGCAGGTAGGCTAACCCAAGAGACGTGCAATAGCCTAAGAGGAGCGTTCCATCATTTTGGAGGCACATCATTACCCCAGGATGGCTTATCTGCCAGAGCCTGCGAACCCCTCTCCAGAAAGCCCTTCCCTGCTTTGTTTTCCAGCTCTGATTTCTCCCGGATACAAGGTCAGTGATCCCGCACAGGCAAACTCTGCCCACGTGCCAGTTGCAAGGTGCACATCTCCGGTGAAACCTCACGTCTTTGTTCTTGTCCTGCAGAGAAGCCCCAGGCTGGGAGAAGGGGAGGGAGGAGGAGGAGGAGGCGGCTGTATTTGCAGGCTTGCAAAGAGAAGATAGTCCACATGCTCGGTCATAGGATCTGTTTTCTGCCGTAGCCTAGGCAAAACCTTCTGTTTTCCGACTGTTTGAAATCCTTTGGGCAGGAACGCGCCTTGCGCAAGGCCACACAGAAGGGCTGTGGCACGGCCAGGAACACCAGTGGGGACTCCCAATTCCCAGTCTGGGTGAGATCACGGCTCCCACCAGCACGTCTCCGTGTGCTCCGGCTCTGCCGGTCACAGCCACGGTCGCTCGCAGCGGGGACGAGCGTGCACGTCCTCACTGTCCCGCAGCAATCACCCAAAGCACGCAGCTGGGGGTTGTCACACCCAATCGAAGTGTGGACCTGCAGGATGCATCCTAAAACACATTCCCTTCAATCTTCCCAGGAGAGCTGGTGGCACCTGCTGTGCCTTGCCCTGCGTGACCGGTGTCTTTGGCATGGCGTGGAGCCAGCAGCTTAGCTTTCCATCTTGGTACAAAAAACCTGAATACACCCGAGTGCAGTTCCCTCTGAGCAGTAACTAAGCTGAACGAGCTGCAGCATCGCACCTGCAGCGACTGACTTTGAACAAAGTCCAGCTGTACAGCAGCTGCCCTGGGTGCCCGGTGGGAGCACTGGTGCTGCTGGGTGGCCACTGGCACCTTCCCTCCCAGGGGACCCAGCCCAGACCCCCATGTCCTGCTCTTGCTGCCCAGCATTGCTGCTGGGAGCTCTTATTGCAGAAAAGAGCGATTTTAAGCTGCTCCGTGACGCCCTTGAGCCCATCTTACCTTTAAAGACAGGGGCTCCATCTCGAGGGGTCTGCCCGGGGACCCTCTCCGCGCCACGTGCAGAACAGACGTTTGCAGCAGCAGCAGCTCACGTTTAGCACGCTGCACTGATTTGCCACAAGCTTCTGGCTTTAGCACAGGTCAAATACACCCCAATTTTAAATTCTCATTAGCCGTGCTCTGCGTAATCGGGTGCGGTTTGCTCTGGTCCTGTGCAGGAGACTCACCCCAGTGCCGTTATTTCCACGCTGAACATTTTGTCCCTTTTCCTCGCAGCCGTGAACACGTGTGCCCTGAACAACGGCGGCTGCGAACACGACTGCGGGTCGCAGCACCGCTGCCAGTGCCGCCACAACTACCAGCTGCGGGAGGACGGGAAACGCTGCGTCCGTGAGTTCCCTGGAGGACGCGGGGACGGCTGAGCGGGGGGAACGGGGAGCAGGCACTGGCACACTCAGGCAGCAGTAGATGGGACGGTTCTCTCCCATAAAAACTCCGCGTGTTGCATTGTTGTGATGCCCTGCGGCTTGTTCTGGAAAGCAAGGCAGCGCCGAAGGAGCGCAGCCAACACCACTGGAATTGTCCGGAGGCACACGCGTCTGAGAAGGCGAAGGAACAGCAGCGCGGCGCAGCGGGACGGGATCCTCTCCCTCCGCTTGCAGACAGCTTTCTGGCTGACCCGCTCCCGGCGGCGGGAGGGAGAGGAGCTGGAGGGGATGGAGAGCAGGGGTTGAATCTCCTCATTCAGAGCCGTTGGCACTCAGGGAGTAGGAGGAGGGAAGCCTTTAGCTGTGAAGTCGCTAAGGGAAAAGGAGCAACTGGGAAAAGGCAGCAGTCAGGAGGGTTTGTAGCATCCGTCCAGGTCCTGGAGCAGGTTGGAGATTGGCACTCGACAGGAGGCTTGCCTGCCACTTGCTCTGTGATCTCTGCAGAGGGACGTGCCCGTGCCAAGCTTCTGCAGGAGAGGTTTTACTGGGATTAGTGCCTGCCTTGTGCAGGATCCCGCAGCGGGTAAATCCTCCTGCCTGCAGGGAGCAGTAAGCGGCAGCAGGGATCCTCTGTCAGGTGGAGAATGATCTTTCCAGGATTGCAGACTGCTTTTGCTCGGTGTAACTGCTCGGTACTCTGTTTTCCTATAAGCATAATGCCAACAAGAGCCAGGATGAGTATGGAATAACCCCCTTCTGCTTGGCCCGCAGTGTGGAACCCCTGTGCCGACAGGAACGGCGGCTGCATGCACCGCTGCCACGGCCACCGCGGGACAGCCCGCTGCGAGTGCCACCCCGGCTACCGGCTGGCGCCCGACAAGAAGGCTTGCGAAGGTAAGGAAGCACCCTGCAGCAGAGCTTTCACCGGGAAAAACAGGCGTCTCTCCCAGGGTGAAGTCGTGCTCAGTCTCAGTCACTATCAGGGTTTGTGAGTTGAACAGAGCGATGCACACGCCTTCCAGAGCGGTGGCATGGGACCGCTGGGGTGATGCCTCCGAGAACCCTGCTTGAACAACGCTCCAGTTCCAGGGGATCCGATTCTCCAGGAAGCTTTACAGTCATTCTGAACCTTGAACTCTGTTTCTTTGTCGGTCTGGACCCCAGGGAAGAATTGCAGGTGCAAGGAACCAGGGAAAAACTTGGAGATAGCAACAAACATCCCTTTGAAAGAACGCTCACGGCTCAGCCTGCTTTGCTGATCGGTGGCTCCTCTCTTGCAGACGTGAACGAATGCCTGAGCGGCCTGGCTGGGTGTGCACACCAGTGTCTGAACACTCGCGGCTCCTTCAAGTGTACCTGCAACCCGGGCTAGGGGGGCGCACGGCAAGCAATGCTGCCGTGAGTATGGCCACAGCCGTGGGGCAGGAGGGGGGCTGGCTGCTGGGGGGTCCGCAGAGGGGTGCTCCCTGCCCCGGCAAGTGTCTGTGCACTGTCCTCTGCAATTCAGCAGGGCTGAGTCGTTGCAATCTTTCTTGAAGAATTTCACCAGCAGGTTTGAGGCTGTTTACTCTCCCACTAAGATAAAAAAGAAAAAAAAAACTTTGTGTGATCTTTAAAGCTACCATGAAGCTACTTTTGCTGGCTTAGACAATTTATCTGGAGCTGTTTGGCTCTGAATAGGCCAAGTTCTGCTCTTGGGGACTTTGTTGGATGAGTTCAGTCGGCTGCAGATGTGTAACTGAAGAAGGAATTGAGCTAGAGAAGCGATCACATCTGCTCCCATCAAGAAAAGAAATAAACACTATTATGCAAGAGTGAGACAGACTGTCCATACATCCTTGTTCAGCTGACACACATCAGCAGGGAGAGTCCAAACCAGAGCTATCGGCATGTCACCATGGCAGTCCCAGTGCTGGCAGCTGGTGTTACTGGGAGCTGTGATGCTCCACCTGTGCAGCTCTCTCTAGGAGCCTGCCAGGGGTACGAGGGTAGGGCTTTACAGACCTTGAACAGCATCAAACCGGGAGCAATGTGAGGAGCTAGACCGATGACATGCTCTTTAAGAGCCTAAGCATGTACGCACCTTTTATTGCTGCTCCAGTGCTGGTGTCCCAGGTGAGCCCCTGGTAAGAGCTGCCAGCCCTGGAGGGGCACTGTGACAGTGGGGACAGTGGAGGGACAAGCCCCACTCCTGCTCTGATGTGGCTCCTCCGGTTCTTGGGACCCGTTGCCATAACCGTTGGCAGTACCTCTACTTTAGTGACAATTAAGTAGCCTTCTGGTACGAACAATGTCTTCTCCTGCCCCTTTGAGCAAGTTTCTTCTATGCAAAGCCCTGGCTGATCTTGCATTAACAAGAACAGGAAGGACAGAAGGGCTGCGTTTGTGTTGTGAAACCTGGAAGAGAGTCTTCCCCAATGGCACGGCTTTTGTTTCTGCCATGCACGGATCCGTTCTTTCATCCTCCTTGGGTCTGAACACACTAAAAAACTCCAAAATGTTCTCAAAGGCAGGAATTGTTTTCCTGAGGTTCGGGACTGAGTCAAAGTTCCATGGTACAAGTTCCTTTCAGTTCAAGAAAACTTAATTAACTAGACTGAAGTTTACATGAACTCTGCCAAGCTCGGAAGATGCATGGCCGCTCTTGATGTTTGCCGTTTTTGACATGTCAGTAACCAGCTTTTCTAGCTGCAGGCATCTGGATGTTTCCATAGTTAGCTGCACGCTGCTGCTCCCAGTTTGAGCTGGCACCAGGACAGCTCCGTTCTTGCGAAGCCTGAGCCAGCTTTCGGCTGGCAGCACACCCTGCAGCCTGTCAGGAAGGGAGCAGCTCCGTCTGCAGCCTGGTTTGTCACAGAGATTGTCCAGAGCCTGCTCCACAGATCCGTCCCTAAGAGGCTGCACGGGCGTTGCCTGGGATCCAGCGGGTTATTTCTGTACATCACTTCCAGCCCAGCAGCGGCCTCTGTGCAAAACGATTTTCCTCCTTCCCCCGCTGCAGATCCTTCTCCTGCTCAGCAGGGCTGTGCACACACACACACGTGCAGGGAGCTCAGACCTGGAAGGTGCTGTGCGGGTGCCCACTGGAGCAGGATCCTAACCACCGTGCCTTTTCCAGGGATCGAAATGGAGATTGTGAACAGCTGCGAGGCCAACAATGGTGGCTGCTCCCATCTGCTCCCATACCTGCCAGCACACCAGCTCCGGCCCAGCCTGCGCCTGTAACTTTGGCTACCAGCTTGAAGAGGACCAGAAGACGTGCACCGGTAAGGCAAGGGAGAAGGGACGGTTGTTTTCACAAGCACATACGGAGTGGTGAGGAGGATCTCCGTATGTCAGCTACCATACGTACATGCACTACAAAGAGGTCAGCACGGCTGGAAACAGATGCGATGTAAGAGGAGACGAGATGTCGCTCTGCTTGACGGCATCCTCAAACCTCTGCCCCAGACCTGCTTGGGCACTGGATGGTGCCTTCAGAACCAGTTGGTTTTTCCCTGCTGCAGCTGGTCTAAGGCAGCGTTGGCAGACGCAGACTCGCATCTCAGATACCTGTAAGCCTCCATCTAGAAGGGATGCTGCTCACTGTACCGTCTTGCCTGCTCTCTCAGAGGAAGCTGCAGTGTAATTAGAGTAAATGAGTGATGTGGGCGAGCCACCAGCTGCAAGCCAAGCACAGGTCAGCCCCATCTGGTTCTGTAAAGTATGTGGAGAGGTAAATGCTGTAAAGTTGAGGCATGCACTTTATATTGCATCACTCTGAGCCCCTTGCAGCAAATACCCTGGTCAGAAACCCCTGCAGCGCTGGCTGGCCAGACACGTCCTGCACGGGCGCTGACGATGGGGCCGTGGCTCAGGCTTGCCCAGCAAGGCTGGGGGGGTGTTTCCATCCCCCAGGCTGTCCAAAGTGCAGGAAATCCCAGTGTCCCTCCGGCCGGCTGGCTAGAGGGTCTGTGCCTCGGACAGTGCATTGAGGCACTTGCATCTAAAGCCCTTCCCTCCCTATAACACCCCCCAAAGCCCTTC
>NW_010133690.1:80246-80488 GCF_000699245.1 Pterocles gutturalis | reverse complement strand
GTAGGATCATCCCATAAACTGCAGCTCTCAAGTGTTTCTAGCACGCTGACTCACCCTGCCTCTGTGGACCTTCTTTTCTCTGGAGGCAAAACTGGAAACTGGACAAGCTCCCACTTGCCCTTCTCCTTTGCAGCAACTGCTTGCCATGCGCTCTTGCTCCAGTTAGGCTTGCCAGCCTGACTAGGAGGCTTGTCCTAGGTTAAGCTGAGACAGAGTTAACTTTCTTCATAATAGCTATTAAG
>NW_010133690.1:55439-79920 GCF_000699245.1 Pterocles gutturalis | reverse complement strand
AGGCCAGGCTGGATGAGGCTTTGGGCAACCTGGGCTAGTGGGAGGTGCCCCTGCCCATGGCAGTGGGGTTGGAACTACACGATCTCTAAGGTCCCTTCCAACCCAAACCATTCTGTGATTCTATGTCTTTTTTCCTAAAACTGACACATACAGTGCTTTCATCTGTGGGTGCTACTTATTTTTCCTAATTAGCAGTTTGAAAGAGAATGCCAGAGTTTTGTAATGCAGAGGGAATGCTTTTTTTCTCATCTCAGTCTGTTCCAAATGTCCTGTCGACTAGCAGGAATCTTTGAAGTCTTTCTGTGACTCTATCCCTTGAATCACAATTGTGTATAAATGCTGTTACTCATTCTTACATTTGGCTCCTATTTTCCCTGCTTCCTGAAGCAGGCAGTTGTTTGTTCATTATAAAATATTCTTCCTCCATTCTTCACAATAATCACAGAAAAATTTAAACTTGAGAACTACTTATTCAAAATATAATTAGGCTGCCTGTAGTATAAAACCTCCTTATAAAGAAGCAACATCATCCTACACAAAGAATCTGATTAACCGAATGCCACCCTCCTGATACAGTAGCATAAGAACTAGTCAGTGCAACAGGCCCCCTTCTGCAGGGCACCAAGTGCAGCTCCCTGTCTCTCAAAATTAATGCACAAACCTTGCTGTTGACCTGTCCCTCATTTATAGAGTCATAGAACAGTCCAGGTTGGAAGGGACCTCAAAAGATCACCTGGTCCAACATTTATCTGAATAGTTGCAATGTCTCTTTCAATAGACAGCAAAACAAAGGGAATTTGAACACTGTCCACCTCAGTGGAGAGCTGTATCGATCACAAGAGTCGTACTATTGACCATCTCAGAAAAGACACTAACAAACAGCTTCGTTAGAACAGGTTAGAGAACTTTTTAATCCACCTTTCCTCTTGGAGTTCCAGATGAGTGCTGCTTCACTGTGTGCCAGAAGGATTTCCAGCCCGTACGCTCTGCCTGGCAGGCATCACAGGCTCTAGTAAATACTTTCAGTGGCCCACCTAGTAATGCTGTTTAAGACAGATTTCCTGTGGCTTAGCATATTATATTTTCTGAGAACTGGTGCAGAATTCTCTTTTTCTAATAAAATTTAAATATGGCTTTTGCCTACCTCAAATATTTTCTGACTAAAATTTCTTCCTCAGGCAACTGTTGTATTTTAGGCCCAACTAAAAATATGGTAAGACCCTTAGGAATTGAAATCTGCTTTACTATTTGAGGTTTGGAACTTAAAACTCTACTGTGCACAACAGTTAAAATCTACACATTTTATAGCCCTGGCTAGAACTGTTTGTACTATTTTCTGACTAAGACAAAATGAACTGGGCAGATAACTACCTCAGCCTTACAGTGGGCAGAGTCACACATCGGTGCTTTGTTTGCATGACATTATCATTTTGTCTTTTTACAAACCACACAGTATTATAGACTAACAAGCAACATAACATGCTGGCTCTGAGAAAGCTGTGACCACCTTTCCTCACTAACAGCTTTATTTTAAACTATTATTGGAATCAGCTTTATATAGTTTGTATGTGAGGAAGAACAAACCAAAACAATTGAATACAGAAATTTCTATGCTATGAAAAGTATCTGTGGATGTCCTGGTTTTGTTCTAATAGCTTTTAAAAGAAAAAAAGTGTGACAGCATGAGCTCAGCAAGAAAAAACAGACAGTGAAAACACAGAGAAAACTGAAGTTTCCATTGGTACATATTAAGTAAAATTGTTGCTACCATATTGCCTGTAAGTCTGTAAAGTCCTGAGTTCTATTTCAGTGTCAGAGTGAAATCCTGAGCATTTTGTAGTTTGAGGTGTTATGTTAGAATAGCTATTTTTTTCACCCTGCAATGCCTGTTTCCACATGTGATGTTGTCTTGAAGCGAAAGACATCACATGTAGCACATAACTCTTCCTGGAAGAAGAGGACCCAAATTTGCTGAGAAACACGCAGACTTGTCACAAAGCACTACCATGTACCCTTCAGTCTTCTAAAAAATATTCTGCCTTCATTCTGCAACCACTTACGTTATTATTAAACAACTCATCTCTTGTCTAAACATCCATTGAAAGAATTCAAACGGCAAGAGTGTAAGTTGACTTTACGACAGTGACAAGGTGCAATAACAGAACAAAATCTTCTTCCTTATTCCTGACAACACAGGAGTTCCTAGAGAATGTGGCATTCTGCTCCTTCAGGACTAGATAATGACTAATGTTCCAGCTTAATCAACCATGTCTTGCAACAGTGAAAAACACTTTTTTCCCAAAAATATTCTTAGTGTAGTAGGAAAGCATCTATGAGCCTAACAGCAACCACAGAAAAGCAGCCTTCTTCATCCTGGTGTTCTGATGCCATTGCTGGTCCCCCAGTTCTGCATTACCATTCTGCCATGTGAGTCAAGCCCCAAAACGTTGCTCCATAGATGCTCCAAAAACTGGAACAAAATCTCCTAAATCTCATCTTCAAATACTTCCTGTACTTGTAGATGCATCTCCGCCACGACAGACAAAGCTGCCAAGCTAAACCAGTTCCACTGTTTCACTCCAGCTGCAACTGCACCATTGTGTTCATGCACTACAGCAGGCTCCACATGCCAACCAACTGCTCCAAAACACAGAGAATTATGGGATGTTAGAGGGATCCATAAGGATTCATTAAACTGCACCATAGTTTTCTTCAGGTAGCAGCGACGTCCCACAACATACAGCGGTAAAAATTCCAGTATCTATAGCAGAGGATGAGAACACCACACTAGATCACATTCATCTGGAACATTTCACAGCTAACTCAACTGCAGTGCTATCTGAAAACCCCAGTTAAAAAGCACCTGAGCAACCTTAGCAAAGCAGCATCAATGTGCTTTCTATAACATGCTGCTGGACAAAACATAAGCAAACTAGTCTGATGGAACATCCCCATCTAGACAAATTCTTGCACGTACAGAGTGAAGGCATCCAGCATTTTTATATATCATACCAGCACAGGAAGAAAAAGAAAAAAAAAAAAAAAAGAGCAAATCCCTGTCTCTCAACAGTGCTGATCCTTTGTCAAATACGCAAGACTCTCGGAAATTTTGTAGCCATTATTTTGTGTTTTCTACACTGAAAGAAAACAAACAAACAAAAAAACCAAACCCCAAAAACTAGCAAAGTTACTGTATGAGCCTCTAAGAAATATTGAAGAAACAGCCTCATGATGTGTTTGATACTTACAACATTCTGCTTCAGTGGAATACACTGAGATAATCTGTCTAATATTTACAGATTTGGTCAACAAAGATTCCAAGGAGAACACAGACCATTTGAGGATCACTTGTTTAAACTGAGAGGAAACTTTGCTCAGATCCTCTACCCAATCACTTCTGTCTTAGAGAGTGTACATACCACTCAAACATAGTCATGGATCACTGGAACACTAGAATTCTTTGACTAGCTGATAGTTCATGTGACAAAGGAAAGATGTGGTCTCTGAGCCAATCATTGTTAGTCAAATATTTGTTGGTATGTTTTTCTGGCACAAAAGAAATTAAGCTCTTAATTTGCAAAAGCTTGACACAAGCAAAATATCATTAGAAATTCAAAGCATTAATCTGCAATACGTTATCCAAACAACAGACGTTACAGCAGCGGGTCATGTCGAAACCTTACTGAGACAGAAGTTTTGTGACAGCAGAGAAATCAGAGATATTTCTTCATCATTCCTAAGCAAAAGTAAATTGCATTCATTTCCTCAATTTGTAAACACACTTATCCAGTATGATTTCAAATCTGCTTCTTATTAATTTATGTGGTCTGGGAGCACCTTGTTATTTCTCTGTTGCAGTTTTGTTATTTCTATGCTGTTCTCTTTTTACAGGACTCCAAAACAAAAACATACTCTAAACTTCTATGATGCACTAAAAAAACCCCACTTTCTTTCCTTTTTTCATTGTGGTAATTAATTTTTCATTTTAACATCAGTTGTGGGTGCATTCTATAAAATACTTCAACCATAACAAATTTGTGGTCCAGTTATGTCTTATTCATTTTGATCCTTCACCCATGTTGATAAGGATTTAATCATGGAAGTAATCTCCCTGGTTTATTTAAATGACCTTGGCTAACTGGACCCTAAATTTGTAAATATCAGCATTCAGATCTCTTACATTTTCAATAAGGTGCCATAACTTGCCTTATTCTATGAATTTCCTTTTGAATGGTGATTTCATTTCCAATATGGTGTTACTTTTCCCTCACTTTTTGTTGTGCCAAATAAAGCCTTAAAACAGCAAAAAGATGGCAAGCGAAGGAAAACAAAAACTTGCTTAACATCAGGTAATATGCTGCAGAGTCCAAAAATGTGTGAACAAAACAAAGGAGGAAAAGAAACAACATAAAGTACTTTAAAACTAAAAAACTTAATAAGCTACAAGAAATTTATATGAGAGAATAACAAAAAAAAATTTACCACAAGGCTTAGTAAAAATAGAAGGATACTGTATAACTTGAGAAGGATTTGTGAATAGGTGAGGGTTGGGAGGGGTTGCTTTTTGTTGTACATGTTTTGCTGGCAGTTACCAATTTTGAGAAAATAAATCACTAAGAAGAGAATTTAAAAATTTGAACAATGCATGGCCAAATGCACTGTGCCCATTGGGAGGATTCAATGTGCAAGGTTACTCATTATTTAACTATCACTGGTAGTGATATTTTAGTAGGTACTTCATATACCACGTTAAATCAGATGGGCATTCGACTCACCCTTCATTTTTGCAAACAGGACTGAATAAAAGCCAAACTACACAGGATGACAAGTAAAATCCAGTTAGTTAATGGAGTGCCTAAGCCAAAGATGTTGATGTAATTTTGTTATGTAAATGTTAATATATGAAAAGCATTAGCTAACGATAACTATAGCACAGTGGTATTTCTATTCATACTACAAGATTATTGACAATACTGGAAAATAGCAGCTGAAAAAGCTCATTTAGTACAAGCTATTCAAGGGCTCTAGTTTTGTATCCTAAACCTCCAGCCATATGCCACTGCAAAGAGACACAGTACTTTTCCTTAGAACACTGTAGTAATGAACAACTATTCATACGTCAGTATGGAATTATGTTTATCTTATATGTGTGCACTGTACAGAAAAATAACTCATTTCCATGAGAATAAAATAGTACTAAACATATTGTATCTGTATCAGCAGCCATTGATCTGAATCTCCTTAATGGTCATGCTAATTTAAACCCCAAAACACAGTCCTCCTTTAACTACAGTAATTCTGGGAAGCAAATGGAGAAACTCAGTCATGAAAAATGATGAAGTGATTATTATCTTTTTCATTCAAGAGAATAAGTTTAATAGCTTCCCTGTCCTTGCCTTTTGTGAATAAAAATAAGAATCATCACTAGCTAAAAGTAAAATATCCTAATTTCCTACCATGCCTATAAGCAAAGGGACAAAATAATGAGAAAGCAAAGCAGACACTTCTGTGGTAGGAAGATATAAGACAGTCCGCAATCCCATACAGTAGCACTGCTGATAAATGACTATCATACTGTAGAGTCCTTTGAGTAATTTTCTTTAGGATAATGAAGTGCTGCTGCTGAATTCACAAAAAAAGGTAGTTTGTCCACTGAATGCAGATACACCATTTAAAATGACAGAATAAGCTAAGCATAAAGGTCTGAATACTATTTGCAGTAGAGCTTTGTACAGATTTGAATTTCTAGTTTCAGCAAATGAAGTGATTGCAAATAATAGAAGCTTCTCTAGTGTATAGCATGTGTTTGGGTCTTGGAATTAATTGCTTTGCCTTTGTGAATGCTGGGGCACAGGAAGTGGTATAACCAAGAAAGCCAAAGAATTGCTCAGAAAGGGAGGAGAGAGGCAGTCAGAAATTACTAGCTAGAAATCACTCCTACACCACGCAGGTATAGATAGTGGGATGTACAGTTAAGTTAACAGGTGATGAGAAAAGCAGACAAGGTAAGAAATGCACTGCAATGATCAGGGAGGAGCTGTGGGGTGGCTGCACTGCAAACAGATAGCATGTAAGCAGGCATCGCCTTTGTCAGCTGAAGGCTGAGCTTACATAATTACACAGACCTTTCCCTGTTCACACTCCATATTCATTTCCTACCTCATAGTGCTGAGAACGAGAGGTGTACAAGAAGCTCAAGATTGCTAATAATACAGAGCCCTCAGCTGCTTGTTTAATTTCACTTGAGTTTTGTGGCAGTCACCGTATGCACTTACCCTAAATCAAATGCTCCTGCTGTGCACAGTGCCAGTACTTACAAGATCAAAGCCTTACAATAGATGAGGCGAGTTAGTAAACTTCTAAAATATTAAAATTGAAATGGGACACATTTTTAGCAACCTCAATCTCAAAAGTAAGCTTTCTGAGTGCCATCTGCATCCACAAACCCCCCACATTCATGCATAGAGATGTTTCAGGTCTTTTATTACATTATGTTATCGCAGTGTTACTCTGGCTAAAAAACAATGGTAACACATAGACAACATGTTCCAGGCATTATTGTTATCCATCCCATTATAAATGGGGGAGTTTTTACACACATTGCCAAATGTAGTTCAGGACACATTTGCAGTACGTACCGCAACGGCCATGACACTGGGTGCTTCCGCTACCGACGGCGAGTGAGTAAACTCAGCCAACACACTGTTCCTGCTTAACTTGAATTCTTTTATGCTTTGTCATTAGTTTTGCTTTGCTGTATCGTGCTACAGAATAGGCTTATTTAAATATTTAATGAATTATGAGTTGGACTCAAGGATCCTCATGGATCCCTTCCAGCTGAGGATATTCTATGATTCTATCTCCAAACATGCCGCAACGGTGAAGTGCCAACAGATGGGCAGCAGCTCCTAGAATCGCGACACACAGGTGAGCAAAGAAGGGAGACATCACTTCTGGCAGTGTTCTCTCAAAACACCAGTGGGGAAAAAGGCTTTTCTAATGCAGAGACGTATATTAATGTAAACAAGTTAGCTGTGTTGCATGACTAGAATGTAAAAGGTTTTTTGTTGTTTTTTTTTTTTTAAGTCTGTGAAACGTATTTACGTTTTCTATTGAAAGATTTAAATAGTCTTTGATTAAACTGTGAAAATCAATTGTAGGCATGAAAAACCACCCTTCACAGGAAGGGGAAAGTAGACATTTGGTCAGTAGCTTGATTTAATAAAACAGCAGTAAAATAGTGGAACCAAAAGGAACTGACATTACTAATCTTTTAATCCTGTCTTCTTCTTCTGTCCATTTGTTATAGAATAAAAGAGGTCAACAATAAGCCATAAAAATGCCTATGTTGCCCAGCAGGGTTTCTTTTTTGGCCAGTTTTATATGCTATGGAATTGAGATTTTCTTATCTTTGAATCTGAAAGTGGTCAAACTGTTGTATTTACTTCATACAAGCTGTAGCTCGCTCTAGCACAGCTCACTGTTGGTATATGAAGGCAACGAAATGGAGAGTCCAAAATAAAGAAACAGGTGGAAAGAAAGAATGCGGAAGCATCTCAAACACTAACCCACAAATGCAAAAAACCCTTTGTCTTGGCACCTATCCAACAGATTGGCAGTTACCTGGATAAATCTGAACTATTTTAAAATCAGAGAAAAGTCTTCACAGATCTGCTAATAGTTAAAATTTAGGTCAGTTAAACCTTGAATATTGTGCAAGATACTTTATACATACTTTTATATATATATACTTTCTAGAAATGGCCTTGCCTACTTGGTTAAAAACTATACAAAACGGTCTTCATAAAATTTAGGAGCCTGCTTCTCTTGCTGATTTTCTCTCTCAATTACTACTATTATCTCCATTACAGCATCACTGTACTAACTGAGGCTTATTTTTTTTAATTAGTTATCAAGTTTATTCTCTTTTTTCCTGAGCAGATTGCTCCACAGAATATTTTTGCTCAGCAGATCATCATGCCTCTGACTCAGATTTGCTGTTGTTTGAATCCTAAAAACATTAGTTCATTTAAGCCAGTACAAACACAAAGTGGTTCTAGCATTGACCTTACCTTCAGTTCTGTAAACAGTTAGGCAGGTTGTTCACAGAACTAATACATAATTAGTCAACCTCTTCCTGAAGCATTTCCCACCATTTTCTATAAAATGCTAATTCAGTTTATCAGTGGCAGGTTGTTATTTCTCATATAGCTGTAGAAGAGGTAAGCATCTTCTTTCAAACTGAAACCAAATTACCCACTTTTCCTCCATTTAAATCATTGTTTCTTGAATCAACATTTGCAGACTGAACTCTGCTAGTCTGTTAGGAATTCTGCCTTAAACATGCAGATCCACTTCCCTGGAAAGTTCTTTCCCTTGAAATCCTCTTTTTTTTTTTACCCCCCATCCTTTTTCGAACATACTTGTTGCAAAAGTAGCAGCAGGTTTTTGTGACAATTTGATACCTATGAAATTACTCATTAAACGACTAGCAGCTTTCCCCAGTAAAACAGGAATCTGTTTTTAATACAGAAATATATTTGCTGCTATAAACTCCACGTTTTGTTGTTGCTGTTGTTGTCATCAAAGCAGAAATAGTTTCAGTAGAATTAGATATGATTTCAATTTGCCAAAAGAAGAGTCAGTCCTGTTCTGGAAATAATGGTATAGATGTGTAAAAATTACACTTTCTTACTCAAAAAAAAAGCTATCCTGCCGCAGAGACTGCAAGGAACTCTAGCTACTTTAATTCCAATAACTGATTTTTGCTGCATTTTAGCCCACAGAACCATATAGCTAACACTATGTAAATAGGATTCTGTTTCTGTTTATGCATCAAGCAAACAGAATTGCTACTTATTTTTCTCCTTGCAATAGCACCAAATACAATTAGCTTGCACAACTGCTTCTGTAAGCACAAGATGAAGACCATGGGTTTGTACAAGTGCAAATGATAAGATATAATTAAACTTCTGCAGATGTCAGGACTATTCTCAATATCAACAAAAAGGTGTTTCATAACATGCTTCTTCATATCATCAGCCTGTAAGCACAAGATGAAGACCATGGGTTTCTACAGGTGCAAATGATGAGAAGATATAATTAAACTTCTGCTGATGTCAGGAATATTCTCAATATCAACAAAAAGGTTTTTCGTAACATGCTTCTTCATATCATCAGTTGAGGTAAAATGGGATACATCACCTAATATTAGTGGAAGATTTTGTCCACAGGAGGAAATAGATATATGGTTGACAAGCAAGAGAGTCTTTTTATATAGGTGTTTCCAGATACTTCTAGTTATGCTACAGATATGAGCAATTGCCAGTATTTTATGAAGATGGCTTATCAGAATTTACCATTACATTACACAAGCATTTCTGCCTTTCTTATTATGCTGTAGAAATAAAGTAATAAAGGCCATTAAATTATTATATATAATTTCCTAGTTTGCTTCCTGCAAATATCTCAGTATCTTTTCCAAGTCCATCACCACAAGCATAACACTGTCAAAAATAAACTAAAAATAAAAAAGATTGGTTCAGATCCTCAGTTCATACATGACAGCATATCTCCATTCAGTTAGAACAGACTACAACCAAGTTAAAATAATTTATATCAGCTACAGATCTGCCTCAAAGATACACAGCTCATGGGATGTTTTATTGCTCTGCCAACATCTGTTTCATTTCCATTTCAACTCCCCTTAGTAAATCGTTTTTGTGTTCATGAATTTATTCTCCACTCAGTATCTGTGAAAGTCACCGATGATTGGGTCATTCCATCATGAGACACCTTAAAAGACACTCATCAGTGGGAGTTAGGTTTGTAATGCCTATTGGCACTAATAAGAATCCCATCCTGACGCTACAGAGCACTTTTGAGCAGCTCTAGAAGATTTAGCCCTGCATGATTTAACTGCTGTTTGCAGTAATGTCTTAAGTAAAGGATTATATTTGTACCACAGTTCAAAGAAAGCATATGTATTCTGAACTCCCAGAGATCATCCAGAAACCACACGGTAGATAATCCAAGTTTTAAAACCACGTGTTCCTATTAGTAATCAAGCCAATCTCATTTTGATCCTATCATTGTTACTTGGCGTGAGGAAACATCTTACATTTACCCATAAGTAGAACCAAAGTTCAAAAGCAGAAGTCTGGGGATATGCCTTTAATTATACTTACAGAGTTCTTACTTCCTCTTTAAATATCTTCAAATACATAACAATCAGCAAAAATAAAAAGAATTCTTTGATACAGCAGCACAGAGGAAATGCATTCAGAGGAAGGAAGAGGAAGGCAAGTCACTATGAGAACAGAAGAAACAATTTCAAAAAGATTGTAAAAAAAATACTTGGATTTGTGCTTTGAAATATGTAATGGTTTTGTGAGACTTAGAACTATGATAACAAGAAACTGAAATCATTCATAATTAAAAAGTTTTCCCCAAATAAAACATTTTAGAAATTGTTAACAAGTAACAAGTCATAGTTTCAAAATCTACATATGCCTTGAAAAATACATCAACTAAACTGAAATTCTTCACTATTATAATGTTGAAGACAGCTGCTCACTTACAGAAATTTATTAGGAAAATTTTATTGAAACTTATTACCTTCTTCTAACACTGTATATAACTCCCTTCCTTCTAACACTGTATATAACACTCCCTTCCTCTATTAAATCAAATTAATCACGCTTGTGTGCTTATATTTCCATGTGTTTGTGTGTATCCCCATACACACACATCTATAAATATATAGAGAGAGCATTAAAAAACCTTCTGTTAAAAAGCTGAAAACTCCAGCATTCTTAAAAAGAGGACTATCAAACAGGTTTGTGTGTATGACCATAATTCAAACAGCTTCTGTACACATCCACATTTTTTCTGTCCTTTCCTAACTCTCCCATCTGCGTCCCAGTCTCTTACTCTTGCACCATGCTGCTTCCTCCCCCTACCTGGCCTAACAGATGTATTATTTACAGCACAAGAAAAACATCCTGCCTTTCTCCTGCTGTCTGGGTTCAGGTGTTCAGACACAGACACTGCCTGGCCCTCAGCAGCCCAGAACTGCAATTACAAAGGAAGTGCAGATCCCGATAATATTAAATGGAAGCCTCCACCTGGCTTTGCAAAATGAGCAGGTTTCACAAATGCCTCTGCACTCACCGGATCTTAGTGACTGTCCACAGCGACAATAAACAGCACACCACTCACACAAAACACCAACGCTATTGTCCCCACTGAATTTTGCATCCTGGGTCAGCATCTTAGAGTCAGTCAATTTTTCAATGTCAGAAGCACGATTTTTTTTTTATTAGGCGCAAAGATCTCCCTCTCTATCCTTATTCTCAAAATAGCACACCCATTTTGGCTGAAATTTAAGGGGGGAAAAGTCAGCTAAAGGCAGATGTCTTGAAGGGAAGCTTTCAAACCAAGCTATTGAATTTTGGGAGAGTTCTCAGCAAGAGTTAAGCGGTATTTTCTACTGGGAAATTTCAAGCAAGCTTCATTACAAGTAGTGCTATCTGCGCTGCCTAAAGGATGCACACATCTGCAAAATACTGTACATCTTATTGCCTGTAGTGTGAAAATGCAAACTGGGCTGCAGAATTTGGAGGGAGAGCTCTATGTCAAATTTAATCCAAACTGAAAACATAATTACCCTGATAAGTCCTAAATTTTTCTTTTTCTAATGTTCAGTATTCATACTTTCCAAAGGAACACCACACTTCCCATCTTTATCGTACGTTGGAAATCATCCTTTATCAATGTAAGACAACAGGTTGCAGTTGGAGAGGTCAGTAGGCAGCTGGCAAGCAGGAAGAAAGAGAACCCACAGGTTCAGCACAGAGTAGTGCAGTGTCCTAGGCACACAGCTGGGGACCAGCAAAACTATCTCCACTTCTGACAATTTTCTCTTACCTTCTCCTCTCTGAAGGCACTTAAAAAATTGCAGCTCAGGCTCTGTAGTATAAAATGAAATGGAAATTAAGCCTAATGTAACAACTTTTTTGCTGCATGTGCGCACACAGCCTCTAGACAGTATGTTTCATATAATGCTTTCTTTAAAAAAATAAAAATACACCTTCAAAATTCACTCAAGATGCAGTTAGTAGCCCTGAATCTGATTCAGTAGGACAATACCACTCCCACCTAGAATAGTGCACAGTTCTTTTTCCTGGTGGCTAGCTGGCTGGGATAGAAAATTCCCCATCTCCCAATTAAATAATGACTGCTTTGAAATGTCACTACTTAAAAGCTGATAAACTTGGTAAAAACACACATGTTTCACAGGCTGCCAGGACTGGAATTTTAGTTTCCACATTGCTACCCAATCCATATTTTATGGTGCCTTTTTTTTTTTTTTTTTTGCTGTGTAGTGTCATTAATCTGCTCCCTGGCTGTGCAGAATCATATCCCACAAGAGCAGGCTGCTTTTTGAATATTTTATTATATCTCATTGTATTTCCAAACTAATATATATTTACAAATTCAACCTCCTACAGGCAGAACTATATTGTTTTCCCTCTATATTTGAGAACCAGGGAATAGATATCGAATATAAATAGAAAAAAAATCTACCTACAGTCATTTGTGCTGAAAGAGGGAACCAATCACATATCAAGCTGTGCAAGAAAGAGGAAGAAAAAAAGATTTGCATACTGTAAGAGAAGACGGGGGGAGGGAGGCACACAAAGGGGTTATGTTCTTGTTGGAAGACATCTTTCAGTTCTGCTGAAGGACAACTCTCTTTTCAGCATGCCTCCCATATCTGAACAGATCATATGCAAGGGGAAGTACGCTGAAAGGGTTGGCTGAGTATTTATACTTTACAGTATTTCAGAGATTTTCCTCTGGTTCCCTTTTTTGTCACAGGGATAATTTCTTCCCTTACTTTTACTTGTAGCATTTTGGCAGCAAGAAGAGTGAGAACACCCCCCCCTCTGCTCTCCTCTTCACCTCAGCACTAGTAGCCAGTATTGGCCCTAACACACTGAACTCCTAATGGTTCCTCTACTGCAGGAAACTCCTGTGAGACCACTGAACAAAGATGCAACTTTCCTAGTTTCTGAACAAGGCGAAGCCGATCTTGAAGTTAACTCCACATAGGAGAACACACTGGAATGTCCACTTGGTCCCCATCCTTGATGCAGGAAGAATGAAAGTCCTCTTACAAAGGAAGGGGGAGACATATTTGTAGGCAAGGCATGAGGTTTTGGAAGTGCTTTCACCACTCTGTCACAGATGTCCTGTGTGCCTTTGGCACTGAGGTCTCACTGTGTCTTCACTCCCTCAAAGACAGACAACATAGCTTGTATAGCTATAAAGGTGATAAATGTAAAAGCGAGGGGCTGAGAGCTCTCTAGGAAGAGAAGGGGATGGTAGATTCCCTGGAGTCAAGGCCCATCCACCTTTATCAGGCAAGTTATGCAGAAGCTGAAAAAGGTGAAGAGAAAATGCACGTGGGGTTTTTTGCCTATTGAAAAAAAACGCTCGTTGTGTTGAAGGTCCATAGGCATAAATTCTAGCCTTAACATTAAAAACACTAAATACGAAATATGAAAATACTATAAATATGAAAATACTATAGAAGATATGCACAGCATTTACAAATTCTTCTCCTTTTTAAAGAGCTTTGTTGCCATTCTTAGGTCAAAGCACAACAATGCAACTGCATAAGAATATTCCAAGACTGTTATCTAAACTGTGGAAGTAAAGCATGCCAAAAATAGGTCATCTGATATTTAGCAAGACATGTACATGGGGCATAGTGCAGATATCGGATTTTCTGCCTTTTCAATCCGCACAAGATTTGAAGCTGGTTTTAACAAGCTATTGCTTTCTATTATATTACAAGTATCGACCATTTGAACGCTGCATTAATCACTCCTTATTCTTCAATATGACATTGCGGGGACACACAATTAAACATACACGGTCAAAACTAGTAAGCCCAAAACTTGATGCATCCTCCAGCATTTCACAGCAACTCTGCGTATTTTATTCTCTACTTCAAATAAACAAATATTTTGGATCTTCTCTTTTTCCCTATTCAAATTAAATAACATGATAGCTACTCAACACCCACCTTCTCCAGTTATATGTGATTGCTATGGGTGAGCAATTTTTCAGAGTCATATGGAAAGGGTTGTACACTGTCATACAAACAGATTTTCCTTTCTTATGGAAAAATATTTCACAGTATCCTTTTACATAATTATTAGGTTTTATTATTTCAGTTCCCTGTCAGATAGTTGTTGACAAAGTTTGAAATAAAATAAACACTGCTTATTTTTCATAGGTTTTAACTCATCTTATTTTTCTACATGTCTGCAACATTATTCAAAATGAACAACTATGATGGTAGTTCCCTTTGCTTACTTCTTTTTTTTAAAATTCTATGAATTCTATGCAAGGACAGATTATCTGACTGTTTCACTTGTATTTTACAGTCAATGATCCTGAATCAGGAGACTAAGACCTCTGGAAATTTCTTTGTTGACTTAAGTTTTGCATCATCTTAATACCATCACTATCTCAAGAATACTGTTATAAGAAACACAGGTTTACTGTAACTAGCTCACTGTTCTAAAAAGAATTGTCTCATCTGAGTATTTGTGAGCTGATACCACACCTTTTGTACCTCCATGACTGAAAGCTAATACAGCTAATAATTTCTGATTAGCTAATAATTTTTTTCCCCACAAGTGCAATCACTTTTAGTACCAAGCATTTTATTCATAGGAAAACTTTTCCTCAAATAATCTCACTCTCAAAAGCTTATACAAAAAAATAGCATTTTATAGCAGACAAGGAGCTATGAAGTGGAAGTCATTAAAAGAGTTCACTCATTAGTTTTCAGTAAAATGGAGAGTTCTTCAAAATTATTTACAAATCTGGACCAACACTTTCCACTCACCAATGCTTTAAAAAACACCACACCACATAAAACTCAAAAAGAAGCAATTCAACACCATCTTAAAACGCCATTTTTAGTGCATTCCTATTTCAAAGTCAATATCTAGTCTTTATCTTCTTTTTAAAAAGTAGGAAGGAGAAAGAAATCAACACCCTGAACAAAAACCAACAAGTATCTTCAATTAACTTCCTTCCCATAAGGGCAAACCTGTGAGCTTAACTGTTTCAAATAATCTGTTCAATTTGAACTCATGTTATTTATTACTTTGGGGAAAAAAATCTTTACTTAGAGGATTTTTGCTCCAGCTATATTTTTCCAATAATGATTTATCTGTGCAGTTTCTAGCACTGAGATAGCAACTGTGCCTAGTTAACAACAACAATACTCTTCTCATGACTTTTCTACTACTGTTTTTAAACAAGCTATATGCCTTGACATTTTCCCCCCTATTCCATTTGCTAGATGGTATCTTTAGAGGGATAATTTTTTTGCAAAAGGGTTATAAGTTACTACAGATAACCCACACAATCCTACATTGGTCAGGTTTACATACAACTACATTTTACATAACAAAATAGGTAACAGATATTTGTCTGACATGCTTTTCTTGGAAGACTACTCATATGATGTTTTCCAACATAATCTGTACCATAGTTTATAATACTTTGTTAAGGTCAAATAAAAATAACAGTAGTAAATACTTCATAAATTCTGCAGAATAATTAAACCCTCTACTGACGTTATAATATGCATCAGTAGTATACTGAGGGAAACTCAAGTAATGAGAATGTAGAAATTTTCTTTTAAAGTTTTAAAAAAATAGCTAAGCAAAGGTAGAGAGAAATATACTTGTTCATTTTGAATAATTTTTTACAGACAGGTACAAAAATATAATTATGTGGTGAATAAGACTAAATTAAAAAAATTAAAGAAAAATAAATAGTGTTTCCTAAGTTTGACATGAAATAAAATTAAAATTAAAAATAGGATGCAATATTTAAAGAAAGCTAGCATTAGTGTGTTACAGTATGGCAGGTAAAATTTACTATACTACAACGACCTTCACTGGCAATTATCCTAATTATAATGTATATTTTAAGAATTTTCTCCCTCCCCAATATACTGGAAATAGGCCAGCTAAAAAAGAAAATACCCAAAGACACAGAATGGGCCATTGCATAAGAGAGAACTGGACACCAGATGTTTCTGTTCCATCAAGAAACATTCCAAGCTACACACAAAGTCATACACAAAAAAAAAAAAAAAAGAAAAAATCAACAATACAAGCCCAATATCCTTAACAAAAGGTCTACTAGAAGGTGTCCCTGTCCATAGCAGAGAGATTGGAACTAGATGATCTTTAACTAGATGATCCAACCCAAACCATCCCATGATTATTGTGTTATGACCTACAAGGCATTCAAATTCACATCAGTTAACCAAAATCCTGTGGCACCGAAGCAGCAGCACTCCTCAAGTAAACTCTGAATTCTGTAATTGTCATGGACCAAAAAACTCACTAAGATCTACAAATTTAAAGATTGTATTTTTATTTTAATCTTTTCAAGACAAAGGAACTATTAAAAAAAAATGTGTTATCCCTACATTTGCAAAATGTGTATGATACAGTATGCTACAATCACTTAACCCAATGGCCATTCTGCCAAGATGGCACTTCCCCATTTTCCAACACTCTATGTAATCTGTTGGTTTGCTAACTGTAGCGTTGCCAGTAGCACTAAGTTGTCTACAATGGCAGGGTCATCCAAGAGCAAGTTCCTCATGTTATAAAAAGATGTGGGTACTTACAAACCAGAGACTCACAACTGCAAAATAGCTGAGAAGGAAGCCACTTGTCATGTCCTTGTTCTGTCACAAGGACATGCTCAAGTCTGCTTCGGTTCAGAATTAGTTTGGCAGTCTGCACTGCCACAGGAAGTTTGGCCATACATGTGAATGCAAAATGCATGTAGTGTTGTGCCAAACCTCAGCAGACACATGTTGAATTCTGTTCATGCAGGACAGCTGAGATAATGTTGAAATACTACACTACATAAAAATGAACTAGCATTCACTTCCGTACAGTTCACAGGACTGAAGTATCAAAAGGAGACAACTAACCTCCCATTTTGCTTTCTTGGACAAGAAATCTGAACACAAATAATAAAAACTATGTCAAATCTGTCTTTGGGAGTTTCACGACTGTAGATATTTTCCTTAGACTCTTAGGTTGTGGAATCAACTTACCATGGGCCAAACTTCTGCTTTCTTTTCTACCAGATTTCTAGCCTCTATGTTTGGAGAGTGAGGTTTAAGAGTGTGAAACTTTTCAGGTGGAAAACAAGGTTGCCACTTAAATTCTCTTAAATTTCTCCTTAAATCTACTTCTTACATGATATAGCCAGAAAAGATCATTCCATGGAGATTAAGACAACGCTAACCTTTTTTTTTTTTTAAGGTTAGGAACCAGTACGTTAATGCAAGTGACTTGCCAAAGATCACCCAAGAGCATGGTACGAGAGCTAGGAACTAATTCTCTGAATCTCAAAAATCTTAACCATATGACTGTCAATTCTAACATAATCAAGACAGATATTGTATGCATCTTATGTGAATTAACAAGGAACAGCACCATTAGTAATTGAAAATAACATTGTGATGTCTTGCTTTCCTCCCCAGGAAAATGCACACACAGAAGTCAGGCAGGGCATCTTTCCAGACACAGGTTCAAACATGAGGTGACCACATCCCTCTCAGCAACCAAAGATCAGAGGCTCTGGACGCTTTTTGGAAAGCGAAAGAAGTATGCAGATTGATAGGGATGTAGGATATGTAAGCACCGATACTTTTTGTTTCTTATAAGTGTTTCTTTCAGCTCTACAAGCTGAAGCATAGGAAAGGTCATAAATCAAGTCCAAAAAGGAAAAGGCAGTTGGTGCAGCTCCAAAAGCCAAGGACATTGTTTGAAGCACTTGGGTCAGCATTCAAATGAAGCTGTTTTGCTAGATTAAACAACAGATACTTTATTTCTTTTTCTTTTCAGATAACTATTTCAGATACTCCGATGTCAAGTTCATCCAAAGCCATACGACTGAAAAAGCAGAAGAACTAACTTACTTCCCTCATTTAACATAAAAATATCAGTTTCAAATGGATGAGATCTACTAGTCCAAGGAACTCAGAGGACTCGAGAAATAGAAGTAGTCAGGTCAATTCACAGTCTATCGATAGCGTTTTATTTTTTTTAATAACTCAGGCTTGAATGCCAAAGGTCTTGACAAAATTACTTTCTCTAACACATTCCCAGCACATATGCTAATGCTGCTATTTAATGAATACAACCACCTTTAATTCTGCTTTCTGCCTAAATAGTATGCGACAGAGTAATCAACATATACACACTTTAATTTAGTTAAAAAAGGTTAATTCCCTATAAACTAATGTAATTAAATACAAAGCCTAAGTAAATGTTTATCTAGTTAAACACTTATATATGCAACAACATAGTAATTTAATAAATGATTTTTTATTTTATGAAACAGATAAAAGCCATAAATATAAATCAACATTATAATAAATTATTTCTATCAGGTTTTTCTGTTTGCAGAATTAATATTGCAGTTCTTACATTTTTATTTAAAGTAATACACATTTATGAGAAATTAAAAATAGGCACTTTGTAGGCAATATAAATCCTCAATTTAATTCTCTGTGCACTAAAACTTATGAGAAGGGTTTAATAAAAAGTAGTATGTGTAACACCAACCCAGCAACACTGAATAAGAATTAAACAAGAAATGCGTATCCAAAATGCAGGAATAAATTCTACACTTTTGTGCTTTGTCCACACAGGCTGTTCTTGCTCATGTACTGAACACGTACAGTATCTTAAACGGTCTGTCCATCCAATGCAAAGTGAGTATGATTAATGGCTAATTGCTCTTTCTTGTTTGCTACCCTTCGCGTGCTATGATATCAGAGTTCCACAAGGGCAACTGTAGTGGGCTGGCCAAAACGCCTGGAGGGGAAAATTAAATCCCCTTCTTAAGTAGCAGACTAGCAGTCTCCTCCAACAAAGGCTTTCCTTCCCTTGGTGGTAATGTGATTCATTTTCCTATAAAGAAGAAGGCTGGTATTTCAATGCGTAAAGACAGCCATTACTGTGACATTTAACAAGCCTGAAACCTCTGGCTTTCTTGCTAACCTAGATCTGCCTTAAGGCTATCAGAGACAAAAGAGGCCTTCTCCTCCAGCAAGCATCAAAGACCCAATAAAAAGCCAAGAACGAGTAGGCAGTCAGCTTCTGCGTCAGAAATGTAAAATAAAAATATAATATATGCAAATTTGAAGCATGCAAAAAAAAAATCATGGAACATTGCTTGTGTGTACAGTTGTACTCATAAAACCTGTAATGCACTTGAATTATTCAGCAATAAGAGGCTGAAAAGCAGCGAAGAAGCTTATTATGTTTGCTTTGCTTCATAGACTATTAGGTGGACAAAAAGAAAAAGGAATTTAGTTACGCTTGCTTATCTCCTAACCTTATAAACTTGGGATTAACAGATCAAAGGAGGATTTGGTTCAGCTGATAGAAAATTGAGCTCTTTTATAGCTGTTTGGTCTCCCTGTCCCTTATGATCAAATGAGCTTAAGCAATTGATAAAATAAATGGGGTTTTGAATTCATGTACTTTAGTATACACATTTAATATTTGTTGTATTGCATGGAACATTTGTATGCAAAATTAAATAAGTAAAAGAAGATTAAATATTGCACATCTGATTTTTCTGCATTCTGCATGTGCCTCAGTAGAGTAATATAAAGTGCAAACACAAGGTACTGTACTGATATAATGTAACTCACTTCATGTTTTTATGAGGTATGTGGGGCATCCCATCTACTACACATATAAAATATTTCTGACGCTTCATTCTCTGATCTTGCCATCAGCCTGAAAATTAACCCACATTGAAAATTATCTCCACCTTGTGGCACTGTACAACGCTGGGATGCGGAGATGGAAACATCGGGTGTCTCAGTGGTTCACGCACACTTTGCTCCAAACAGCACTGACATAAGGCAGCTGCCTATAGGTCACTATAGAAGATTTGGCATGATGCTGCCTGTTTTCTTTCCAGCATTTCAAATTACAAATGCAATACACCAAGAAGTGACCTCATGATGGCAAAGATGATACTTTTTTTATTCATTCACCAGCAGCCCTGTTGTTCTGCACTGGACTGGAGAGGGCTGTATTTCTGTGTCAAGATCTGGATGACTTAGAAGCAGTTTCACCTTTTAAAGAACTGTACATATTCATTGTGAATCAAAATTAAATTACACATGCCTTTGAAAGCTGAGGTGAACCCATTAGCTATGAATTACCAGAAGCTATGCATCATTTCATTAAAGAAAATCTCATCCCATCCACATGTAAAATTGTTTTTCCATGTCAATTAGGCCACACAATTTCAAGTCACAAAGTACCACCTATAAAGATGAATTCAGTAATTTGCCTTACTTCTTTTTCTGTAATGGGCGCTCACATTGGAAATGCATGTTTTGGCTGCAACTTCAGCACAAAGTTATAGCTCTGTTACTACAAACTGTTGCCTATAGGATATTTGAATGTGAATTGCACAAACTATCCTCCTGGCCTGTTTAGTTAATGTAAGAACTCACGGGACTTTACAATTGCAAATTGAGGATTGCTAACAATAGTAAAACAGCTACGAAATATGGAATACCAATGTCTTATTTATGCCTCAAGACTTCAGCATCAGTTATCATTTTTGGGTGTTTCTACTGTATAATACTTCTGTTCAGAGACATTGTAACCAAGCCAGAACTATTTAAAAATTGGCACAGGAAGAACCTCTGAAAGATTTTATATGATGAAATTTATTCTGGCATAAAGTTTCTTAAAGAGAGATTTACCAAAGTCCTTTAATAACATATAAAGGAAGGGAGGCAGATGAAGCTCTTTTCATGGTGGGAAATGAGTAACATATCAAGAACAGATAAAGGAGAAATTCTGTGACTGACCCTTCTTTGGTTAGCTCTTCAAACTAATGGAGAGGCTCTCATCACAGCTGAGTTAGTGGCTGACCTAGGTTGAGGTTTAGCCCAAGTAAGGTGCCTGGGGACTGGAGGAAAGCAAATATCACTCCAGTCTTCAAAAAGGGCAAGAAGGAGGACCCAGGTAACTATAGACCGGTCAGCCTCACTTCCATCCCTGGAAAGGTGATGGAACAAATTATTCTTGATAAAATTCTGTGTAATGTCTATATCAGTGAGAAGGGCCACTGTGTTCTAAGTGAGCCAGAGACCAACAAGTGAAACCAGAATGGTGTAACCTTACTGAGTTGACAGACACGACTGGTAAGATCTCAGACACTGGAGACTGGAATGATAACCTTTCTAGGTCTTTTTTGTATATGCAAATTAGGCACCCCCCCCCCTTCTTTTTCCTGCAGCTTAGTTCAGAAGTTAAATCAAGGGAAAAATTAAAATCTTATGCAATACAAATCTGCCAGAGCTAGCAGATCCAACATGCTATGACACCTATATCAGATTTATTTTTCCTATGGTGGACTTTGACAGGCATATATAAAACATTGTTTATACAACATAATTTGGCACTGCATGTTTGCTGGCACCATTTGCCTAGGAACTCAAGAGAAAAGGAGGGGAAAAGGAGATGAAAAAGAAAATGAGAAATGGAGGGAAAAAACACAAGGAGAAAGCTTAGCAATGCATAGAAAAAGACAATACCTAGCTCATGAGTTTGAGTACCAGAAAGCCAAGAACGTATTTCCTAGCTACAGAAGTATCTTAAATGAGGATAAAAGGTTACAACCTAAACCATACAAGTTTTCAGAAACTGTATATTCCTTATCCATTTAGGTCTAACGTTACAAAGAACAAAAACAATGTGAGTTGGCTACAGATTGTGTCATTTCATTCAAATTATAGAATATCATTTGTTTTTGTTGGAAATATAACAAACGACAGCCAAGCAATACAATATTCTCTGGCTACAGCATAGATCTACGTACAGTTTCACTGAACAAATTAAATAGACACTGGGGGGAATAAAACACTATGTTAGTGTAGTGTATTACAAAGGTAAATGTTAACACTTGCAAATTTGTTTGGCTCAAGAAGACATACCAAATGTATTGCAAAAATATCTTCAGGATAACTGGTCTCAAAAATCTCTCTATAAAACCTTGGTATTTGCAATCTAAGACAGAAAATACAAATACTTTTATTTTAGCAACACTATTTGGTAACACCTAAACATACCAAAGACCAACAGAGGATGAGGTTTCACTTTCTGAATGGTTTAAAAGAAATACAGAAGGTAAAGGTATCATTAGTTTCTGTAGCACCTCATGGCGTGTCTAAACTCAAGTTTTTATTTACCACCACAGGAACCTTTTCAAGTTCTTTAATTCAACTTATTATTAATTAATTAATGTTAAAAAGCAAGTATTCTATAAGAAACTAATGCTGAAGAAGTTGAAGAAATATAGACCCATGACTGTGCAATACCTTATCTGATTTAGCGTAATTCCATGCTGTGGTTGCAACATTGTGAGGTCTAATTGGGATTTCTGCAAAACGATCTCAATTTCCCTCTGGTGATGGACTCTCCATTTTCTACTGAGCTTGGTTCTTTGCTAAGTGCATTTCCCTTTGGCACTTAAATCTCAGCCTGCCATAAACCTAAGACCTCAGCTGTGGGATAAATGTATCCCCATGTTGTAGGTATCATCATTGCCATTTTACAGACCAGTAAGCTGACAAAGGAGCTGTATGATGAATCCATGGACAACCAAAAGGTGTAACTGAATTAGAAACACATACCTATTCACAAAGGCACCCTTTTGATTATGTGTAAACACCACTAGTTTTACACAGCAGATCAAGCCATACTGTACCATATAAAGTTCATCAAATACACAGACTCTTATACAGTTACACTACATGAATATTTTCTGCAGTAGCGTTAACTTATTTGATTGTTATTCCAAGCATGACAGCTCTGCACACTAAAGCATGCAATATCTATATATAACAATCTAAAACATTTTAAGAAGTTTCAGCTATACTTTGGTACTCTTTGAATGATTACGCAATGGCTAATTGCTTCATAAAAGAACTTACAGAATTTTACTGCAATGAAAGAACTGTACACCTGTGGTGAAAATACAACGGGCATATACATAGAATAAATTATATCTATTTTCTTAATATCTGGTTTTCACTCTAAAGTTATTGCCAAGAACAGACACACCACACATTTTATATCCTACAGTTAAAGTTCTTAGAAGTATTATTAGTTGCTTTCTTTGGCAGTGCAACAAAATATACCTCCAACGTTCAGGTAACTGGATATGGTATTAGTCAAAGCAATTTGCTGAACACAGGCTTTTGTGCTCAAAATACATTACAGAACTCCACTGTATCACTAATAAATACTCCAGCTAAAGTCAGAGAAAGAAAGGGAGAGTAAATAAAAGAGAAACTCTGGTTTTATTTTTAAATGCTTCATGTGCAGAAAAATCTTCACATTCAATAATTTCAATCTGAAAAAATTTGTTTTAATTACAAAAAAAGTTACTCAACTAAACATTCTTATAAACACTCCTCTGTGAGCTCCTTCAGGAAAGACTGAATATCATTCCCTTGTGAATAGTTTCACTCACATACAAAGTCAAGCAGGAAACAGTAACAAGGAGGAAGGAAAACTGAGCAAGACCACTTTACTAGTTGTTACTAGAGCGTAGTGTAAAAGGATTGCAAGACTAAAGAGATCTTGAGAGTTATTTGAATGAGTTCCCATAAAATTCCATGGCTAAAAGGACACTTATGCAGGTGGAGCCTGCTCATTCTCTTCTTCTGTGGAACTCAGTATTTGCCAGGTCCCCACTAGGTCTTCTCTCACTGCTTTCATCTATTTTTGCTTAAGATGTGCAGTTCCCTCAGTGCAGACTGGAGAAGTACTCTGTCTCAGCAGCAGAGCAGTCTGGATTTTCTCTCACTCCCTTTGGACAAATGCAGCCTTTTCTTTAAATGTGCACTCTTTTCTGAATCAATTATTCACCTGAATGACCCTCTGCCAAAGGAGCCGAAATGATCCATTTTCTAACCTCCGAAGAACAACATCAAGGTAATAAGTAGTACAGGTACAAGGACATCCCAATACTGCAACTGCCATTTCCTGGATTTCAGGATTAAAATGTTATTAGGAACATACAAGTGGGGTTGCAGAAGGCACTGGCTCTAACAGAGGAGTTCCTTCTGTGACAACTAGGATGGTGGTAGCAATATTGCCAGAAAAATCTATAGTGCAGCAATGTTCAAAGAAATGTCAGACAAACAAAAGGATGGAAGGACAGCGTTCGCAACTGAAGGACTGTACTGCTGATTACTAATTCACCTATAATAGCTTTGCCTATGAGCAGGTTCAGGTTCCTCCTACTGAGCCTGAATCATTTCAACACAGTGATCTTTATCCACAGCAAGGACTAAACTTCTTGAGGGCTA
>NW_010133690.1:29217-55408 GCF_000699245.1 Pterocles gutturalis | reverse complement strand
TGCTGAACCAACGCACACTAAATGAAAGGAATGGAGCTGCAGCCCAGAGCTGCCATAGGAATATCATGGCCAAAAGATAATTATCTTCAATACCTTATCAATCCAAAGGTTACCATGAAGTCTAGCTTCTATTTAGTTCTAGTGATTATTTTCAAATTACTTGCAAGACAGAAAAAAAAAAAGTAACACAAACAAAAATTACAGAAAATGCCAAGCCAGTTTATCAAGAACTTTGGAAAGAAGAGTTAGAATCTAGATTGATGAAGTGAAAGTCTAAAATAAAAAACCTGAAATTCAACAGACATGGCATGAATATATATAAGGAAGAGAACTACTAGACAGAAAATAGCTACAAGTTAACAGAGGAGAGAAGAACCCAAGTAGCAGCTCATCACTAAATCAGTTTAGCTGTAAATATCTTGTATTTAACCACCAAAGGGCCTTTAATAGCTATGGTTACCTCAGCCACTCAATCCTCCTCCTTCGCTACGTTTCAGAACTTTATGATGATTTATTATCTTTAACAACTAGGGGAGGGAGGGCAGAGGAATGTTATTCTTAATTGAATTGATAAAACCTCCAGATAATCAACTGAAGTCACTATGCTTGAAGCAGTGAAATAAAGTGCAGGACGGCCCAGAACCCTTATGACTCAGAAGGGGCAGTTCTTCATTGTCAGGCCAGCTTTACAGGCTAACTGCTAAGGTGGACACGCAAATGGATATGAAAAAAAGTATAAAAAGAATGAATTCCTGAACTGAAGAGCATCCCAAAACCAAGTCTTTAGGACTTGAGGCAAATCTCTTCACAGAGATGAAGAGCCATATGGAGTGCAAGAGGAGACAAGGAATAATTCATAGGCAAGAAATAAATCTCACCAGTCCAAAGAGTGAATCTGAAAAAGCTCCATTCTAGGATTGAGTGCTGACACACATGAACTGCAGTTGGCAACTCATTTTTTTCTGAGATTTAGGCTTGCTGTACTTGAGAACTATGCACCTGAGGGTTCCAGTGAAAACAGACCTATTAAGCATTCACTGCAGATAGCGTGCATATTCAAACGTGACCAATTAGGAAACCATCTAACTGCTGCCATTTACAGGATTTTCTCTGCTTCTGAAGTTCAACTACAAACCTAGGTTATGAAAGCCTCAAAAATATTCATTATTTGTGCTATTTATTTACATTTTTTAAAACCTAGCTCATGCAATTAAGATGCTGATAGCACTATTACTAGCAAAAACAAAGCTCCTCCATTACTGTTAACATATTACAGATCTCAGGAGTGCTTTTACAGAAAACAAAGATGCTTTTGCTTAACAGTTGGCCATGAAAGATACTTTTCCCAGGCAATTCTGGGACTCTGGAGACAATCTGTGTTAAAAAGTGTAATGTTCAGTCAAGATTCAAGTCGACATCTTCTGTGTGTGTATCCAGAAGACTGTAATGTTGCCTCATCGATGGAAGACAGCCTTACAGCTAAATAAAACAGCACAGAACATACCAAACATAAACATCGATTCTTACTTCTGGACATCAGGTCTCAAAACCATTCTCATTGATAAACTTGGTCTATGCTGAAATAACAGAAATAAGATCTCACTCTAAGACCTCTGTGATTTCCAAAGACAAGAATCAGAAGCTCAGTTTAAGGTGTCAATGTGCTTAGTTTAGGTTCCCCTTCAGGAAAGAAAAAAGCTGAAGATTGCCAAAAGTTTTTGCTGAAAACAGATCCTGATAAACAAGTTTACATAATACTGACAGATTTTATCTTTCAGAATTATGTTTTCATACAGAATGTTTAATTTCAAGATGCATACCTTCAACACACATTCTTTGGGTGTGCTCACAAAACCAAAAAACAAATAATAATAAAAAAAATTAAAAATCCATCTTGGATGCAAGAATTATTTCTGTACTCCACACAGCTTTCTAGCCCCAAACTATCCATGCGGTGGTTAGCTATTAAAAACAGAAAGTTTAAAAGAATACATGGCTAATACCATTCAGACCACATTCTAACAAGCTATATTAAGAGATATGGAGCACCTTTCAAATTTTTTAACTTATGTTCTCCTATCCCCTTCTTTATACAGTATCTGATAACTTTCTACTAACCAAACTCATACTACTGAAAGAAGCTGAAATCCAAACTAGGTAAATATAAATATAGATGGGATATAGATGGGTTTCAGATTCTTAACCAAAACCATTATCATAAAGGTGCATTTTTCTCGCCCAGAAATGCATTAAAATATTTTATCTAGTAATTACATTTGAGGAAAAAAACAATCCTCACAACAAAAGTTTTAAAGGACTGAAAAAACAGTAAGGAAACATCAATATCTATGATTTTATGATTTACAAAGAGTAAAGTTAATCAATACACATGAATTGACAGGTGTATGCAACTACTTAACAAGCTACACTTAAAAAGAAAAAACCTGCAAGGAGGACATAGAAGGGGAATTTTTACTATCATCATACATTCTTGTTGTGAAAAATACCCATTCAGTGACAGTTGAGTATTTTCAGCTTTGTGAGAGTTGGGTTGAAAATCATCCCAAAAGTAACTTTTGAAAAAGGAGCATGTAAATTCACTTTTTAAAGTGTCAACTGAAAACAAAATGTTACTTTTTGTTATTACTAGTGAGATCAGAAATGTTGAAAGTGAAACATTTCTTTCTGGGGCTCAGCAAATATTTTTTTCATTAGGAATTTTTCTCCTAATTTTTCCACAGTCTCTAGCCAGTGTGAAAGTAAAATAAAATCTGTAAATACCTGTATCTTCTAATAAGAGGAAATCATGCATCTGAAGTATACATTTGGCAACAGCATTTGCATATCTGCTTATGTCTTACTGAAGATGGTAACTCAATGGTTGTACACAGCAGCAGTCCTCTTCAAAGCACACTAAACATCTAAGTAGGTTTCCATCAGATTTTCATAAGTACCCCATCAAACTCTTTCCAACTTGCATTAATTTCAACATAATTCCGTATTCATTAGGTAGCTAACCATCTTGATTACTAGTTTGCTCACTATTCTTCTATTTACAACATTAAATACCTCAACACCTTTGAAAATATTGCCCTTATAAATAGGAATTTTGCCTATTTACTGTCCTCTTTCATGCCTTCTATGCAAGTGAAATAACAAGTGATCCCAAAGCTCAGATAACTATTCAGGCAATTATTTACTAAGCATTAAATATGCAACATCAAGCTCAGACCTAACATATTAACCTCATTGATTTTCAGTAACTTTCAGAAATAAAACCAGTTTCTCCATAACTAAGCAGCTTCAGCATCTCTTCATTTTTCTACTCTTAAGCCTATTCCATGCAGATGGATGCAGGAGTGGCCTGCCTACCATTGCTGAGAGGATTCACACTCTCACAGCTGAAAATAATGGCTGGGTTGTTCAAAATAATCTAAAGCACTTGAAGACTGCCTAAGGCAGTTCTTGATTTTACTGGGATTTAAGAACCTAAGTCCTCTAAGTTTCTTTGAAATATCTGTTCATTGATGCTCCAAATGAAAAAACTGCATCCTGATTGAATAAGTGAACCTGTATCATTATTGCCTCAACTAGGGATCCAGCTTGGTACCCTTCTGTGGCAGCTTGTTATTTCATATCAACTCCAATTCATAATAAACTGTCACACTAATTAGAACACATTTATTTAGTCATTATACTACCCTTATGCTGAAATCCTAAAGTGAATTTCTGCAAACCTAGCAACTGCAAAAAAAGGTAATTATTATAGCATATCAAGACAATAATAAGTAAAGCATGCAAGTAAACTTGGAATACAGAGCTTGCCTTGGAAAACAAATATGTAATAATAACAGTAATAAAAATAATAACAACAACAACTAGGTCCTTTTGCTAACATGTTGGTAAACAAAAGTTTGGGGGGGTTTTGTTGAGCTTTTTTTTAATTATTTCTTTATTTGAGCAATTCATTCATTGTTTAATGAAAAGACCTGTAAATAAACGATGACACAGAGCAAAGGCACTCTACATGGAAATTTACTTGACAAATTTGAACTGGCTAATTGCATTAAAACAATGCAGGACTTCCCTTCTGCTGTGGCATAAACAGAGGTTCAATACACAAGTTATTTTACATTATTCTCCCCTCAAATGTACAGGCCCTGCGCTCATTTAAGCCAGAAACCAGAAGAGCAAAATGTAAGCCTGCCACTAAAATTCTTGTATAGCAAGAGGCTGAGAGAGAAAATGAAAACAAGCCATATAAAGAAACATGGTGGTGGGTTTTTTTAAATGTATGGCTTAAAAAATTTTGGAGACCACCCACAAACATAATGCTTATAAAACAAAAATGGCTGTTACAACCTATTTATAAAGATACTCCCAATCATCACATCTGGATACATGCACACTCATAAAAAACAATAGCTATGGCCCATGGCCAAAGAGTTGATTCAGAAATCTTCTAAACTCCTTGACAATCAGGGGCTCTGCCCCACGTCTAGTGGTACTACTTTAATTGCTGACACTGGAAATGGCATTGTTTTCCAGTACATAAAATTAGAAAATAAACTCTATTGCTGATTCTGAAAAACTGTCAAAGATTTATATAAAAGAACCACTCAAAGCAAATAGTAAATTAGTCTGTGATTTATGCTTAACATAGTAAAATGATCAAAGTCAGATACACATTCTGAAATGTGCAGGGAACCAGAAAATGTACCAGACCCTGATAATATATGGAATTATCAAAGACCTCCCAGATGACTTAAGTTAATTCAAGCCCCTTGTTCACAATTAGACTGTTATCATCAAATCTGCCATTTGGTTCCTTACTATCACATCTATGCAGAGAAAGTAGCACACACTGAAAAAGAGTTAGATTACTAAACCCTTACATCTTTTCTCTCCCATAAAAAAAAAAAAAAAGTCTGTTTAAAGAAATGTAGTTTCTTTCATGTGAACTTGATGCTGTCTAATTTAATTCTTGATGTTTCTTCCATTGTATGGCAAGGTGTCCTCTGAGGAAGGAAAAACAGCTTGTGTTTTGATAACACACAAAAAAATAGTTGCATCTCTGCTTTCAAAGAGACAAGCTGTTTTTATTTTCTCTGAAGAAGCTCATTACAATGTGATGGACAAAATGTCAGAAATAATTAAGTGTAAAAGGTGGCATAGAGATTCTTAGAATTTTTTTTTTAGAGAGATATGAACTATTGAAAATACTGCTGCTTTTCTGCAGGCCTCTCTTCCCCTCACCCCCAAACTCTTAGTCATTTGACATGAATTTATTACCAAGTAAATTAAAAGCAAAAGAAAACTAAGGAGAGAAAGTAGCATATCATAGGAGAATACCATTAACGTTTTTTCTTTCTAAAAAGAAAGTTAAAAGAGGTTGCTGTTAGAATAGGGACTGTTGCAAGCCAGTGTTCTCGTGCATACACACACAAAATCAAACTGCTTGCACTTTACAGAAGGAGCAGAGCTCTCTGTGAAGCTCAAAAGCCTTTGGACTTATTTCATATTGAGGAGGTCGTGCTTCCCCCCACCCCAGGGTCAGTGTTGTAAACATCAGCCCATCAAGATAAGAAAGTTAGGGCAGATGATATTAATTACCTGTCCTTTCAAGTCATCCCTGTCTCACATCTGGTTTCCTCTTTGTAACATTCATCTAGGCCAATAAAAGCAGGGGAGTAGGGGGAGAACAAAAAACCACTTCAGCAGCTTTCTTCTTTCCCGGGCTGTTAATGGCACACGAGTGCTTCATTTGCTGCAAACACACACTCACGCACACACGGGCACACACGTGCACGTGTGCAGTACAAAAGTAATCCTTAGCCCAAAACAATTATTGGCATCCTGCAAACCAAAGCCTGTTTGAAAATAGTGAGGTTAGCCCTAGCCATACCACGGTACCGGCAGAAATTCATTCTGTATCTTTTACTACTTTCCACTGAAATTGTTGGTAGCAATTGGACTTTTCAGGTACATTGTAGATGTGTTTCCTGAAGCCTGGCATCAAGACTCTTAAACAGACCAAATATTGGCACTTCAGCAATTCAACAGTCTTAATAGACCTCACTGTTTGGACATCTTCCCTTCCTTGCTTTTCATTTCAATATATAATCTGTCACTCACACCACACAGATGGTCACTTTTCTACCAGCATCTGTCACTTCCAGGCCAGAAGAAAGAATGGCTGTTCTTTTTTCCTCAGATCACAACATGTAATAAAATGATAATTCGGCTAAACTGTATAAGCTTATTATCATCTTCTTTTCAAGTGATATAGTCATTTTTGCTGCTATCTAAACTAAGCCGTTACTATGTTAGTTTTGAACGGGAATGCTGCCAGTTCAAAATTTTCTTTTTGTTGCTTATAAACATAAAGGAGAAATAAGAATCCTAGTGTAATCCACAAGGTAACTTCTACTTTAAGTTACTTTTTAACAGAAAGTATTTTCAAACTTTTCAAAGTTCTTTGACAATCTCAACCATTTTAAAGCATATATCCTCCTAAGGCTGCTCAGTGATACTGGACAGGGGAAGAAAACAAACAAACAAACAAAATCACACTTACACCAGACTCTGGTGTGGAATCAAGTATTGCTGGAAATACTACAAGTAGGGAGAAGCACGAACAACAATAAGAAATGTTAATCTGTCTCTGCTGGAGGTCATTAAAAAGCTGAACACTACTTTTTGTTTAACCTAAAATATTTAAATCTTGTTTAAATTATTGTTTAAATTTCTAAATCAAAGCCAGATTTTACTCTTGCCATTATTAAATAAAAACAGTTTGCATTTTTAATCTAAAATTACATGTTCATATCAAATAAGCAGGTGATCTCTTTATATGAGATCATATGTCCATGAACTGTTAAGTTTCATGCTATGTTTTCAGGGTCTCACTGTTGAAGGATTTCTGAGAGACTGTGACGGATAACTCTGTACTGTTTATGCCTATCATGCAACTCTGACAGGTCTTGCTCCAGGATAAGCAGAAATTAAGTCAATTTTACACATCTGTGTAAATTTTACATGTCTGTGACTTTAAACATGCATGGAACACAAAGTCAATGGCTTCAGCTGACCCAATTGCAAGTTAAGAAAACCAAAATACATTGATTTTATTTCTTTGAAGCTTTACCTGTTTCAAGCTCTTATTGGCACCTCCATTGCCAGCAAATTTACGCTGTGCATTCAGTTTTAATAAGAGAAGGTAATCCACTTTTCCATAAATTCCTACTGTCACCATGTCTGCTCAGTGCCATCCCTCACTACCAGGCCATGAAACTCATCAGCCTCTTGTCGGATCAGTACGGTCCCGGAACTTAACACTAGCTCTCCGATGGCATGGCAACAGATTGGTTACCTCCAGCAACAGAAGGGAATAGGAGAATTCCAGACCTGACTCCGAGTTATTTGTTTGCCCTGATGACCTGGAAGAAAAGTTTGTCTATGGAGAAATAGTACCAAAAGCAATGCCCAGCTTTTCCTGCAGTATCTTTGTGAGGAGAAGGTTCCATCTGCTCCAATATTATCCAACATAATCTGTGGGATTTAGCCTGTCTTAAAATGTAGATGAATTTTCACAAAGTAAAAATCCTTATCAGTATTCTATATCTAGGAGCTGGTTTTCTAAATTTTTCTGACTCTTTTCTCTCCATTCAGCATCACCAACGTTTGTGCTGAGTTTCAGTCCCTACCTACTCCCAAAATTATCAGACTCCTCTATAGCACGGAAACCAGAAACTAGTCTGATTTTAATATGCAATTTATCCGAGCCTGGGACAGACTTAGACTCCATATCCTATTTCATTTACATCCTTTCTGTTCCATCTATAGTGGTATCAATTCTTGCCAGCCACACTGCAATTGCAATGAAGCTGATCCTCCATACTAGAACGTACACTGACACCATCCCGTCTCTTTATTAGGAAGTTCAGGCAAAAAAAATGTTAATTTACTACACAGCTAGGCTCTCACTAATGCAGCCAGTCTACACTAGTTTCAGTTCATAATTTGGAGTGAAAAAAGCACTATATCTAATTTCCATTCCTTAACCTATCTGTCTGTACTTTTCTATTTGCTTTCAAAGTCTCAAACTGTCATTCTGTGTAATTTGTTTCCTGTTATTTTTGCAACCACAAAGCTATTTTCATGTATGTTATACAATCAGCTCTAAGGGTCCGTTAGCTACATCACATTTACCTGTAAATCTAATGCTAGGGAGTTGCACATCTGTAATAAAGGAATGGTATATGCAAGCTTTTATTTACTAAATGAAAGGATTTGCAATCCCTCTGAATTCTCCTGTCATTTTCCTGCCAAGGACAGACCAGATAAACACTGGTGAGATACGTTTATTGATTAATTTATTATCTACAAGAACACTATATGATAGCAATTCAAAGTCAGATACACAGACATTTAATCACATGCTCACATTTATGCTTTTTTCACAAGAACACTGCTTCATTTAGTGGACATTATTTTATTAAAACTTGGTTTGTATTGTTGCTACATTTGTGACAACAAGCTTATTTCCTGTGTAATTTCTGAACTGCTATGTTTCTTTCTAGTGCTCGCTATAGAACAACTTTTTAAAAAGCTTAATGAATCTTCACAGAACATGCCACGATATTATTGGGGAAATAAAGCTGTCAGTTGCACCTGCACCAGCTAATTAATCCCGGCAATAAAAAGAATTATTTCACTCCTGTTAGTGCAACACATTCCTATAGAACAGCATAGCGTATGAGGTTATATGAAACATGAATTTGCAGCAAGGCAGCCCACAGTAACTGACCATCAGCCACCCAGTAGCAGTACTTACATTTAACTGTGTAACACTATTAACTGCCGAGTAGCTAGAGCAGAGCTAACACACTGTCTCATTCCAACAGGCTGTGGTGCCCGAGCTGTCCCACTTAGAGCGAGCACAGGTATCTCTACACACATGGCAACCAGCACAGCAGACATGCCCTTTGATCCACCTCTGCCACAAATTTGACACAGCCTTTAGCAAGACAGTGCTGCTGTTCTTCTCCCATCAGTAAACCTGGGACAATAATATTTATCTCCCTGCAGCATTTAAGAATGTGATGCAGAAATTAACCAGTTTGCAAAATATTTTGAGCATGGAAGTATGTAAAAAACAGATGTAGGCTATTTTATAGAAAAGCAACTGCAATTACATTTGTGTGTCCCTGATCTAGGCTAGCTAAGGGACTGAAATATTCAGGCCACAGATTGCAAATGTTCCAAAGATTCTGATTTAACACTGCGATAACGTAACTGTGAGCCAGAACCAAATCAACCAGCAATGTGACCGCAGTGTATGGTTGTTCTTATCTCACAGGACATACTGTGATAATTAAGCTAACAGATCCTTAGGAAGTAACACCATAAAATACTGAATAGTCAGGCAATTCCTAGCTCATGCCTGGATTCACAGACCCAGTACAGCGCAAAAGCTGGATATGAACATTCAGTTACACAGTTCATGTGGTGATAAAGTATTACAGCAATGGTATGTCATCCTCAAACAATACACCTGGTATTGCTCTGCCATACACATGAGTTGCTACTGGTGCTTGACCAGATAAGAGCATCCAACAGTTACCTTTCTCTTTTCCGATGGTATGCAAAGATTATGACCTAGAATGTAATTCTCTAATCATAAAAAAACTGCCACGTAATCCTTACAGTCAAATTCTTTATATTTCAGTCAAAGCTCTTTCAAAATAGCATCCTTGCTAGTCACATCTCCTTTAAGAATTCTAGAGGCCTGACTATACAGTATGCATAGATGTAGCCCAGGGAAGTACTACCCAAGTTCACCTTCTTGGGATGTGCCAGAACAGTCCAAGTTTCCTACACACTGGTGTGCAAGAAAAACCAATCACTGAAACATATTCTCCAGTGATAAGTGCATGGGATATCGTGTTACAAATATTTAAAAGAGAATTTAAATTTACCCATTGATTCAGTAAATGAGATTTAACAAATTTGGATCACAATTATCAGGCCTTAAATCAATCATATCTTTTCAGCATAAAAATGAATATAGCGAAATCTTACAAGGATTACCAGTAGGTATGCCTCTACCACAGCAATGAACATCGATTCATATATTTGTTTTGTCTCTCTGAACCAGCATATATATCCATTTGAACAGTCCATGTACGTAGGGAGATGAAACTTTCATTTTCAGTTTGACACAATGCTAGTTTTTCATCTCCCCATTTGACTTCAGCATACTTGCTGAGTAAGAACTTTGAAGATCATTCTGAGGAATTATTAGGCTAAACTCAAAAATTAAAATAAGCAATTTTAGGAACCAGCATTTCAGGTTTTCACAATTTTTTTAAAAAGCAACAGAGGAATTCAGCTGATGTCAAGTCCCACTTTCATGAAAGAATAAAGCAGCACAAAAGTTAAAGCAATGGATTAACATTTAAGGAATGTTTCTCTCCAGGACATTGCTCACACACGCTGGACTCCTTGTGTTTATAATGACAGATGCAGGTTAGCCCTTCATCTACAGAAAGTCACCCAGTGAAAGATGGCATTGCATCTGTAGTATGTCTTTAAATGTCTAGCTAGCAAATGTCAAAACTATTTGATCTGGTGTTATAAAATGAACTTTTAAGACTTTGAAAGATAGTTTACACTTTGAAAAAGATTAAAAACTTCTGTGTTGATCTCAAATAATAGAAAGAGAACATTCACATGCTCCAGGGAAAGGAGGCACACTGCACTATGAATATATAAAACCAAGAAAGCAGCCTAATGTTTTCAGGGTATGTTTTCCAGCACAAATTTAAGACAGACGTGGCCAACATAAATCTTGCTCAATATCTCTTGCTTGGCAACACAAGATGTTTGATAACACATGGGACATTTAACACTAAGAGCCATGCAACCAGACTGATGCAGAAATGAGCAAGGAATAAAAACCACTGTGTTTTCTCAGAGAAAGAGATAGCATTATCAAATTGCTGAAGAGATTAAAGTTCCTAAGCCCCATTTAAAAATAACATATGCTGAGCTTTCAGTGTGGTTTTAGAACTTACATGCATAAACCTTTTCCATAAACATTTCTCTCATTCATTCACCAAATAATGCAGTTCTGTCTTTTAGTCCACTGAACAAAAATCCTTACTGAAAGATAATTCTTGGATGAATTGTACTACAGTAGCTACCAGTACACATCCACTCATACTGGGCAGTACTGCCTCTGAGAGCTGAAGTAGTAACAGGATACCAGCAGCAGGAACTAGCACTAAGAGGCTTGGGTGTGCAAGCACTTAATGAAAGAAATAATCTAGAAATTTTCATTTATCTTTTAGATGAGCAGTTTCTACCTAGCTAAGTTGCCAAAGCATGTGCAACTTTCAACCTTGCCAAAAAATTGTATCCCCACTATAAGCAGCAGTACAACTCCTAGCTTTCCAGTCCACTACCATCAGCAAATATCTTGAGAAACGACTTCAAGCTTAATAACAAAACATGAAAATACAGAAGGAAGAGCCTGCAGCTGCTCTTCTATGTTATAGGCTCGTTTTTAGTTGCTCTGAATATTCCACAACATTAATAAACTGAGACAACAGAAGGGCAATGTCTGCTTCAAGTCTGCTAGTGTTGGTCCCCATAGCAGCCCTGAACAAGATGCTCAGCACAGTATCAGTGCTGGTTTCGATTTACCTCAGCATCTTTTCTTAGCTCAGTGATGTGAGAAAAGAGAGTTTGTCTTGCAGATATCATAAATGGAATGATTGCATACCAAACAGCAGGGGACAAATGACATAGCCTCTTCTAATTTTGCTGACATCACTAAAACTATGCTGATTTACACAAACCAATCATCTGGGCCTACAATTACAGGGTGACTCATGTAGCTAAGGACTAAACCTGTACATCCAAAGCCAACACTTAAGGTGCGATCTCTCCCAGTGGATTCCAGCATAACCGAGAACACGGAAACAGTCTTGGGTGAACTAGGCGCAGATAGTTATGCGATATCCACATGACCAAGACAGTGTGACATACAGAGGATGAATTAAAGAAATCATGTAGCATACTGTTTGAGTATTACATTAAAAAAATCTATCCACAACATGCCATAGCCAAGAATGAAAGGAACAGATAATGACTTGAAACAAAATCTACATTTTAAATTAACTGGGATTTATAAAATGAGCAGCCAAGTCCTGACCACCTAACCTGATGTCACTTAATAGCTTTCATAACTACGCTGTTTAAGCATGTAAAGACATATTGCTTATATTTTCAAAGTAGCTATTGAAAGGACACTAGACTAATGTTAGTACATTCACTGAGAAAAGGTTTAGGTATCAGTTAGTTACAAGCCATTATCATCCCAACAAAATTATGTTCATCAGACTCATGAGCTAAGTGAATTTATTCCATATTTGACACAAATGTCTAAATGTTTATTTATACATAGATGAAGACATAATACCAGATTTAGTCAACAGATATATTCCCCATTGAAAAGCATACATGCTCGAGACTCTATGCACTTCCTCTTGTTAACTGCCTCCAAAATAAAGATTTGCTGTAACAGTTTGGAAATTCCTAGAAAGTTTCTCAATCCAGTAATTCCCAGAAAACACAAAGATTCCTGGAAAGCACTTTAAAAATTCTCCAAGTTCACAAAAAAACCCCATCACACAGTAGACAGCACTGACTTCCAGGAATTCCTACAAAGGATAGAAAAATGTCTGAAAGGCTGTCAATCCAGGAATTCTCAGAAAGTCCTCAGATTTCCAGAAATAACTCAAATTCCTAGAACGCTTCTGTATCCAGAAATTTCTAGGATGCACAGGAAAATTCCTCTGCCCTATCATAAGACACATCAAAAAAGCTGAGAATATTCTTGTGAGTCTCCATGTGGTAGAAGAGTGCATGCCACAGACATTGCACAGGAAACCTCAAGAGCCAGCATCCACCACATAGAACAAGACAACCAAGAGGGCTCTCTGGTTAGGTTAATAATTATGAAGCTTGATGAGCTTTCATGAATAGTCACATCTGGGGAGCACAAATTAACTGGAAAATACTGCTTCTAAATCTTGGTTTTCTCTGCAAACCAAATTCTGGACAAATTTGTCGGATTAGGAGTATATTAAGAAAAAATGCTAATGTTTATATTCTTTGCAATTCTACAACCGCAAGAAAATATACTTTCAAAGAAACACAAATGAATTAAAAATGCAAAATAAACTAAATCAAAAGATAATAGAAGCCATTTATGGGTGTCTGTGTGTGTGTGTTAAATTTACTAGATGAAGTCCAACAGACTACCATAATTGCATACAGAAATTTCTACAATGTTTTCAGCATATATAGCATAAACAGAGAAGAAAGACACCATTTTCATCCTTATAACAGGACACATATTCAAAAGACTTATTTATTTAACTATCTTTGGAGAAACATGTATTCTATGGATACTGTTAAAATAATGTTGTGGCTAGATCATCAGCATACAACAGAAAAATTAGGGTCCAATTGGAAGCTTTATCCCATACTTTTTTGCATGATAATGGGGAAAACACTTAATGCCTATATTTTTTCAGAAGGATGTACCACACTGCACTGTCAATGTAGATCTGGTCAGCTATTCTTGAGTCCTGCCTCTTTTTTTTTTTCCACCCAGTTTTGTGGGTGCAACCAAGCTTAATAGGTATTAGCACAGGACAAGGACTTTTGCAACCACAGCCAGCTATTATTAACTCTTACTTTAAGGTGCATTAATACGGTAATGTCAGCCATACAAGAACCCAGACACAGAAAACACATTATATGGAAAAAAAGAATGTCTGCTGTAAACTGAAAAAAACAGGTAGGTCTCATTCCAATTACAAAAAAAAAGCCATTTACCATTCCGAAATATTCTTTGTTAGGAAGACCACTAAATAAAAAAGGAAAAGGAGCTGTTAGAGTATGTTATATGGTACAAACAAGAGCACTGATAAGAGGGGACAGGAATGCTAATGACTACTAATAATTAATATTTAGCATTTCTAAAGCCTTTTTATCTGTAGACCTGAAAAGCTCTTCTTAAAAGCACACAACTGTTACTCTCTCCATTTAATAGATGAAGGAGGCAAAGAGTCTCTCCTATTTATTTGTACTAAAAAAGTGTACACTGATAGTGCCCAGGGACCTGCCAAGTACAAGGCCTGTTCTTCCAGGTTCTGTGCCAAAATCTTGTAATAAAATAGCTGCTGCCTCAAACAGTTTACAACTGAAATAGACAGGACAACGACAGCACAGGGAGAGAGGTTTAACATAAACACGACATTAAGCATACAGCTCTTTGGGTAAGGTGGGTTTTCTGGGGGGCAGGGTGAGAAGGGCAGGTGGATTAAAGGAGGGGCTAAAAGAAACGAGCAAAAAGGGACACTGAAGGAAATGAATTGCTGGACTAGATAGAGTTTAAAAGAATTATCAAGTGAAATGTGGAATGTTGGCAAGATTAACAGAGGGAGAAAAAGCTGGCAAATCACAAGGCAAAGGAAGTTCACCAAAATGGACAACTCTGCGGATATTACATGAACTGAATCACCCATATTTGATGTCTCCTAGTAGCCAAATTGATGCAACTCTTTTGCTGACTCCTCTCTGCAGATACTTTTCCCTAAAGCTGCATGATAACAAATACCCCAGTGACTCTAAAAGAGGACTGATCCAGCAAGGACGATAGCTACCTTCACCCAGTGTACCAGGGTAAAATTTGCTAAACTGTGCATTCAGCTAGGGAAACTAATTTGCTGGAGCAATTAGGAAGTAAATTAGACTAGACATAGAGAAATATTTCCGTTTCTTTGTATATGCATTTGTGTGCATGACTGCCCTCAAGTACTGGGGTCCTTTGATTCTCCAAACCAGCGGATGTTGCAGTAACCTGAAAGCTTAAGAGGGCCTACTCAACTGGAAGAGGACAGTTTGATCAGACAAAGCCTATGTCTGAAGAGCTGTAGCAACAGACAAATGCCAGGACAAAATATCCAGGACATAAAGGAAAATCCTAAAAGTTGTTATTCACATTACAGCAGTTTCTAAGACATCCCATACCCCTAGGCACTTTACAAGTACCTGTTGTGAAACAGTCTGGCCTCACAGAGTTTGTCATTTAAATAGATATGAAAAACAGAGGCAAGAAAGAAAAATAGACGTACAGCACAGGCCAGTGATTTGCTCAAATCACCTAAAAAGCCAATAGCCAAGAGAAAGAAAGAAAACTTTTAAAGTGATGATGTATTAGTCAGACAACTAGAAACAAACTAGAAAAGAAGCTGTTATTTGCTACTGAGATATAAGCTTTTAGGCCACGCGAGCAATCCTCATGTAGGTCTGTCCAGACTAAGTCAACTACAAACTACAACTGCAAGTGAGAAAGTAAAACTACAACTTCAAGCATGATGAAGTCAAAACACCACTAGAAATTTAAACCAACACTGATGGTTAAATACTACATGTGGGAGAAAATGCAGACTGCCTGAACACTACAGGAAGTATTAGCATCTTCACACCGTGTTTCACTCTATTTGCTAAAACAGAGGTACAACATATAGAACAATATCATCTACATAAAACTCTTTGACATAAATCCAAAACTGTATCATAACCCATTGTCTTCATTTCCTGAAGGCAGACCACTTTTTCCTCCTTTTTTGTACAACAGATACAAAAAAACCCCACAATATTATTTCCAGGAGGCTGAAAGTAAAATTCCATAGTCAGAAAATTGCAGACCTTATTTACAAGACAAGCAGAGAGTAGGATGGTTTTCTGGAAAAGTTTTTGAGGAAATTAGACTGAATAGTCTTGTAACAGTGACCTACTAACAAAAACACATAGACAATGAGACTCTCATACTGATGGAGTAGAAATAAGTGCATTTTGTTACCTTTGGGTTCACCGTTGCTGGAATCTACTGAAATACTGCATCTGATAGTAGCATCTACAGCACAGATAAGTTACAGACAGCTTAGAGAAGAGACATATTAATGAAATGGTGACTCATGGGGAAATAATTGTGGAACTCAAACCACCTGGGCTAACAAGAAGATATCAACTCCTTACATTGTGTGATGACCTAATGGGACACACATGTTTGATAGCAGGTGCTGGTGCTTCAGCACAGCAGACAACGACACCGCAAAAAGAAAGGGTGGGAAGTTAGAGCCAGGTAAATTCACATCAGACTTCTGTTACAGGGAGGGCAATGACTTGCTGAAGCCGCTACTAAGTCCAAATAGGGCTACTATCTGAGGTGTAAGATAAAATCTCCAAACCTGTATATGTAGAAATGAAGATACAGGTTTATCTAAAGGATAAGCTTCAGCTCACAGAAGAATCCATTCAGTAAGATTTTCCAGTTTATAAGCACAAATTACACTGGGGACAGAAAAATGTCCAAACTTTACAGGCTTCCATAACTGTACAAAATCTTCTGCATGTTGATGGTACAAAATCTTCTGCATTTTGATGGTAAAACAGAAAAATAAATCATGCCTGGAATGTGGGCCCTTACAGAGATCATTTATATTCCTACCATCCAAACGTATTTAACACAGTTTAGCAATTCTCTACTTATGAGGCTAAATTTTCAAAGCAGTGAGTAGGAGGTACATGCATAAATCCTGTTACTTGTTAACAGTGTTTCTGCACATACCTTCCATGATCCCCTTTGGAAATTCAGCCTATAATCTCCACTTGTGCAACGTGTCTGCTGTAGGTGTAGACATAACTGACGTAAAACATTGCTTCCTATCTCTTCAGTTATGCCAAGTAGTTTTTCTTTTCCTTTTTTTTTAAAAACTGGGAGTTAGGTGTAGACATAACTGACGTAAAACATTACTTCCTATGTCTTCAATTATGCCAAGTAGTTTTTCATTTTCTTTTCCTTTTTTTTAAAAACTGGGAGAATTGTATTCAGGTCTGTATAGTATTTTTGCTTGTCAAGATACAAGACCTTCTACATATGCTCTGATTCACAAAGCTGTGTATGTAGAAGGGGGCTGGGGACAGAGGAAAGAATAATTTTTTAAATCTTTGTTTTACTCATACCAAAGTTACTGTATAACGATGTCTGCCTTATTATGTTTCATTACTCTCAACATACATAGGTTTTCAATCAAACGGTGGCACTGGGAATTAAAAATGGGACCAGCTTTCTTCTCTTTCTACGTAATGCTCATATAAAGAGATAGACAAAAATAGATTGAAAACTTGAGGAAACAAAAATAGAAAGCCTATCAAAGCTACATAACTGGATTAATTCAATCGCTATGACATTACAGGAATAGGCTCTCTGTTTTCAGTTAATTGCAATGAGAAGTTGTAGCAGGAATCATTCCTCATGTTACAATGCCTAGCAGAAGTAGAAACTTAACGGCTATTGTGATTTCATTTCAGATTTTTATGTTGAGAATCCAGCAAAAGTAAAGTTTCAGTTGCTGAGTCCCGTTGCCCTTTTCTTTTCCCCCTCTTCTGGCAAATGCATTTTTAGCCGCTATAACTAGTCGGCTGCCTCAAGAGACACCCTTGAAAAAGTCATAGATCATCCTACCAGTATATAAATGTTCCAAGATACAAATAGAATGTAATGATGTATTATTTAATAATAGTTGTCACATCTTTGCTTAGACAAATAGCTGTGCAAACTGAATATTCAAAACATGTAAAGCTAGAGCTGGCTGAAAAATTTGTTGTGAAATATTTTCATTCCATTGCAAACTGATGGTTTTTCAAAACTAATTTGGAAATACATTTTAACTAAATTTTGATCAAGGGAGATTTCTCATTTCTACAATGGAATTTTTGACAAAAATCTATATCCCATGATTCTTTATGCTGGGTCATCCCATGATTTTAGGGCAGAATCTGCCTCCTTCATTTGTGGAAGAAGAAGTGAAGGTCTATCAGTATTCAAATGGTGTTTTGTACTCAAATGGTGTTCAAATGTATAGCCAGATTCCAGTCCAGTTCACATAAAATTCAGATTTCAATCCATAACCTAGACTGTTCAAGACAATACAGAATCACAGCACAAGCAACTACATGCTTTAGAGCTGTGTGCATGACATGCAAAATATTAGAAAAAATGTTCATAAGAATAAAGGCTAAAAATACAATTTAGCTATGGCCTTATATTTGAAACCTCATAAAAACAGAGATTTACCATGTTTGCATATATCAGTCAAATTATCCAAGCTATAGCCATAAATAGGCAATGACAATATCCAACACTACTGTAGCGTTTTCCTCCTGAAATTCATTAAGCAAAGTCTCAAAACAATTTTGTTAAGAAATAAGTATAATTTCATCCATTTCACAGATTAATAAAGGCCTGGTCCAGAAACAGTAATCAAAATGAGATTTTTTCAGGGCAAAATCTGGAGCATTATCTACGTATTTGAAAGAGATCTTCATCACTGGTCTCTTTCAAATGAAGTACATGTCACCATACTTACTATTATAACCTCATAGAAAAATGCCATCACTGGTCTCTTTCAAATGAAGTACATCTCACCATACATACTATGATAACCTCATAGAAAAATGGCATATAAGCACAGAGCTGACAAATAACATGTGAAGATATTTTACAACTTGTTCATTTTATTGCTTCATCCTTAAAAGTAAACAATACACTTTAGGCAATAAACATAGTGCCATATGGATAGGGAGAGATAAAAGACTGTCAGGAATATTGCCAAGATTGGTGTTTCTCTACAGAGGATATAGTATCTACAGCATTGCCAAAACAAAACAGGGACAAGTGAGGACAGAAAACCACAGATTGCTGCAAAACAAAAAAAAAAAAAAATTTCTATACTGAGCTAAAGCTAAAATAAAAGAGAGAAAAGAATTACTCCAATAATCACAATCTAATAAATTCTCTATTACTAATTTTTATATCTGAAAAATATTATTCAATATCCAAAACTGCATTAAAAGTATAATTTCTGTTTTTTTCTATTTGCAACCATTTCTATTATGCAATCAGGAAAAAATATTTTTGCAAAATACCATTTGTAAATATTTGGCTAGTGCGCTGTCCTTTCAAGCTTTTTGACAATGGCAATTGTATTCCTACATTCAGATTTAGTATAGGATCATCATTAGTCTCAAGGGGTATCAGTATGGTCACTATAGTACTTATATGATTTGCATCTCAGTATGTATTTCTGCTTAGTTATACTAAATATTTTTGGTAAAATTACTTAAAACTACTCAACTAAACAACCAAAACCAGCTAGCCCAAACAAATCAAAACCGTGATCCAAAAAAAGAAAGGCTGCTTCAGAGTCTGGACAATTATTAGCCATCAACTGGACAGGGTTGCAAGTACAAATGGGTGTATAGCTCATACGCTCCTCGTAGCTCTTCGTGACATTCACCAGCTGTCAAACAACAGGGAAAGATGTCCTTCCCACCTATAATTAAAATCACTGTTGTTGTCTGGCTATTGACATTGAGTAGCCATAAACTCACTGATTTACACTATCACGTCCCATTTGGTTTGCCAATAAATACATGACAAAAGTTGAAAAATGGATGCTTATAATTGGATTTTTGTAGTCCACACTGAGATGCCCAAATAAGTAACAAGGAATTCAAACAGTTAAGTACCTGGATGTTCCCATTTTCATCAATAAAACACTTGACCATTAGAAGAAACACACGCAGTGTTGCTTCTTGCAGTTCATATCTTGGGGCATGTTTCTGTCAGCATATGAAAGTGCCTCTGTCTATTTTTTTTTTTTTGTTATTTCATATTGACTCTGATTTTGTATTATAAAGAAAGAAACTACTCCCTTCTGCCCTCTTCTGCCCCAGCCCCTCACAAAACTAAGAACATATGCCAGAGGTTCTGGGATAAAGTGAAAACTTAAATGCTACTTCATGGTCCAGAAAATATCTTCAAATTATTTCTGAATAACTCATTATGGATGAGGGAATTAGACTGCACTGTGCCTTTGTGTGTGCCAGCATTTCCTATGCCTACCAATTTCAGGATACACAGATCTCACAACATGGGTTGCTAAGGAAAATGAAGTATCGTTGCAGCTTATGGGTAAAAACATATTTGCTGAGGGCTGTTATGTCATATCTGTTTGTACAAATCATTTAGAGGGAGAATCTCATCCCTTAGGTCTCTAGTCAGGCCCTCTCTGAGGCACTGAATGCCTCCTTGGAGGTGCTGAGCGCTGTCAGCATGCACACTGAGGACACGTGGCACCTTCCATCACCTGCAGTAAGCTGTCTGCAATGCCAGCTCAATTTGTAAATGGTTACTACTGTCTAAGAAACTATTGATCCCAGTTTCTTCTCAGGACATTTCTGCCAGCAGGATGAGACATACATGTCCTCTTCATGTACTTTAGCAAGCCAAGCTAGTTTTAACCACTGGGGAAGATAATTTAGCTAAGCTAAACTTTACACTAAAACAGACGATGACCACACACATTCTGTTCCACCTGCATGAATTCTAGGGCAGAAACCTCCAGCAGAGAGGCAGCTGGAGGGAAAGCATGGGGAAGGAAGGGGGGGAGGGAAAAATGACAGGATCATCTCCAACCTCTCCAGCTAGAAGATGGCATCTGGCTATGCCTTTAGGTTGTCAGAAAAAAACATTTTCAGTCATTGTACAAGCCAGACTGAATCTTAGCATTTAATAGTTCAAATGCTTACGGAAAAGAACAAGTGAGAAAACAATTCTAAATCTTTCTTAATACAGCTTGCAAAATATAAACATAATTAAACACTTAATTGTATTCCTTATTCTCATTGCTTTAGTGTTGAACTTGGGAAAATCTTGCCTTACATAAAGAAAATAGGGACCAGACTAATTAAGATCACTGTTGTGGTCAGTTGCTGTTTCATAAATATTTGTTTAAAGGGTTTTTTTATTTATTTACTTAGCTCTACAAATAAAAAGCCTTGCTTACAACTCTCCATGAAATATCAAAATATCTTTGTCTTAAGAATCTGCTGGAGTTGAGCATTTGGGTTCTGAGCATTTCCAGCATTATCAGGTTAGAGCAGAACAAACAGACTAAAGTCTGACATCAGCACTCTTCCCAGCAGGATACACTACTTTTTTCATTAGAATCTTTGAGCTTGAGATCAGACACAGGGAAAGATTAAAACAAATATGAATTTAATCAAGGGATTCTACTTTCCTGGTGTGGGAACAGGAACATGCTGACATAAATAGAGGACGAAGCACTAGGGCGTCTGAACCAAATCAAAGACGGCTTGCTTACCACTAACTGCTCAGATGATCCATATCATAACAACAAAAAGAAAAACAATTATTTATTCTTTTTGATGTTGCTGCTCAGAAGTAACTTCCTTTTTGAAGAGAGTAGGGTCAAAGCCAAGTTATTGTTTTTGCTTGAAACTTTGTCAGTGAGGGACTAAAAGTTATTAGGTATGACTGACTTTGGGGATTTATGTGGGAAAGTTAGAGATGTTCATTTCTTGTGGGTAATAACTTGGGGGAAAAAAAGCTAATTGTAAAATGAACTGAAATTTCATCATTGTTATGGAAAATCAGACCATTAAAGAAAAAAAAAAAAAAGGCAGATAATGCATTGAAGCTTCCTAAAATACATGATACACAGCCAGCTCTCAGACTGAGCTAATGGCCAAAATGAAGGCTAGATACTACATAACGCTGAGAAGATCCTGCAGTTAGAGATAAGTACGCTCAGCATTTGCAAATGAGTGGGTGCAGAGAAAACTCTGAGATTTTTTTCTAGTGTACTGCAGATTTAACAAATGGTCATCGAAGTCTCTTTTTGATCTAATGGTCTTTGCAAGTATTAAAACCAATTAGAAGGACAAAGTCAAATGGGACAGGCAAAATATAGGATAGACAAAGTATCTGCAAAAAGACAGATTTGATGATCTGAGAGAGTGTTTTCTACTATTTAAGACTCATTAAGACTCTGTCCTCAACACTATAAAAGACATAAAGACAAATCATGCCCAGAAGAGTATGTATGTTAAATTTATATTCAGGAATAAACTGAAGAGTTTACATTTGCATAACACACAAATGTTAATGTCCATAAAATGCCTTTTAAGTATGCAAGCTTACTGCCCCCATTTTACAGATGAGGAAAGCGATGTTAATGTTCCAAGTCGGAAACAAATTTACAGAGTGCTTGGATTTCAGCCAGAGACACCTTCACTTCACCTTACAGCTGCAAAATTATGTGGCACTGATATTCAAGAGAAAGAAACCCAAAACATGAACCCCAAGCAAGTGGAACTGCAGGTTCTTAGCACATCACATGCCATTTAACTTGTCTCAGTTTATTTGCAGCTCATGTCAGATATTTGGAGCTTAACGTAACTTCCAATAGATGTAATACTACAGCCCTCCTCCCACGTTCACATTTTAGAAGGGGACAGAGCAGGTGCAGTACTGTTATACATTTATTTTATTGTAAAGGGAGATTGAAGTAATAATGTATTAGATTAAAATCTGGTTGCATTTGCTAAGCTGCAAATTCAATTATAAGGGGATTTCAGACCAAAATGGAAACTCAGCTTCCATCTTGAGTTAACATGGAACCAAGCCACAAACCCTGTTGGGTACACTAACCCCAAATTCAGTCACGTTCAAAAATAGATCACAGCTTTTCTGTGTGGGCAATAGAAGAGTTGAGGCTAAAAGCCTTACAAAAGCTATCATTAGTGATGCAGTGAAGATAACATACTTCGAGAGTGAAAATGTTTCTCATTCTGCATCTGAATAAAAAGAAAATCTAAGTTCATTTCACATAGGAGAAGCCAGAATCCATGTGACACACAATACCTAATGGCAAACTCAAACCAGCATGCTCCATGGCAAGTATACATTCAAACAAAACGCATCCTTGGGAGGGCAAAATCTACTGTTTCTCCTCTTCCTAGTAAGTGCACTAATCCTTACACTGCATTTCCCAACTAATTAATTCATGAAGCTATAAATATTAAACATGGCAATTTTACAACTCCAGAGCAAAACATCAAAAATGGTATCTTAGAAAACATTAAAGATTTTTGTTCAAGATAAAAAGATTTGACAAACAAAAGCACAAAGCTGACAAGAATACTGTAGGGTCTTGGAGACAGACATGGTGAGAGAAAGGAGGTGCTTCCATAGCAAATTTCTAGAAAAAGTTCCCATTAGTTTCATTTCCATGAGGAGAATGAGTGGCAAGACTGCAAAATACAGAGAGAAATTTGAAAACAAAACCTGAGGAAATTGTCTAAAATCATAGTAAAGAGGTTCAGTTAATACCTCAGAGACCAAGGGAATAGGGTGGCTACACTGTTTAGGAGGAAAGAAAGCAATATATAAATAGCAAGAAAATATGCATGTAACATTAACTGGAAGCTTTTTATCAGTAGTAGGAAAGATGGTTGAAATTCAGTCAGCATACCTGTTCGATAAGGGCCAAGCCTAAGTATATCCCGGTGGTAACACTGTGCACCATAGGCCTTCTTTTTCTGTCCAAAAGTTGGAAAGGCAGTTGCCTCTGCATCCGCCATTCCAGCAAAGAATTCCCCCCATGTTCCCTGCACCCGATTCCTCTATTTTCTCCAGCAGGAGGGATACTGTATGGATGATGAGGGCACAAGCCACAACACGGAGCAGCTAAATCAGAAAGAAGCCTTGAGACACCCAGTGTGGAATATACCAGGGGTAAAAAAAGAAAAAATATCAATATTCAACCCCAAGAAGCTACATGTCAGCAAAGCAGACAAAAGCTATTTTAAAAAAGCAGAGTTAAAGAGACAGTGAGGAAGGGACAAGAAATATGCTGATGCAGCTGATTTAGTTCAAAGTAGAAATACGGAGGTTAACCAAATGCTTATTTTTAAGAAGGCACTTTCTAAAAATCAGTCTCATTCTCCGTGTGTAAAACATGGGCTTCATGAACACATCAGCAGAGATTTTTGAAAAAGTGGGCCAAAGACTAGAAACCTGTCATACAATCCAGACCACTGTACCAAGTCTGGCACTACCAACAGAAACAATCCCTCCGTTGTCCCACAGATGTGATTCAGGAGACTTAAACACATTATTCAGTCAAACTGTTAAAATCTTTGATTTCTGACATACCAAATGCCACTAAGAATGTTACAGACTGCAGTAGAGTCTGGAAAAGTTTTTGATTTGGCATTTACATTGTATGAGGAAAACATGGGTCCCTACTCAGCTAACTGACAGATCAACAGCTGGACTCAGCAGATTCCATTTCACCTCCAGAAAGAATGAGAGCAAATGAAAACAAAAAACAGCAAACAACTAAATATCATGGCCTGCTCAGCCCTTAGACAGTGAATACAGTCATATAATGAGTATTTACAATGCCTGAATCAAGATGCCTGGGAAGACTCTAATGGCCACATTTAACAAAAGCAGCAGTCCTTTGGGTGTGACCCATGATGAGAGTTAATTTCAGTGATCTTAGCAGTCACATATGACGTACCTGTCTGTACTTTAGAACACAGTGCACCAAAAATACTTTGGAGGCAAGACTTCTGGAGCTGGTAGACCCACATGATACAACACAGCACAGCACAGAGATGCCTACCCCGATTGCAAAAGCTGTTGAGCTACTGGCACAGAATTATGACTGAACCTACACACCTTACTGCTCAGCAAAGCCAATTTGCTTAGACTTACGTCACCCAGATATAGTTATAATTGCTCTTGGCTGCTCAGCTAGCACAGCTGGTGCTCTCTTTGGGATTTTTGCATTGTGCTCTACTGTACACCACAGACATTCCAGCAGTTTGTCCAAGCTTCACCTCATGAGTGATTATCACAATTTAGAGCTTAGATTATACAGCCTCAAAACATTGCAGCTCCTGGTGATTCACAGAATTCAAATTTTGACATCTGTTCTTCAGCTGGAGTGCTCTTGAGCACCAGCACTTCTGTAACAGCATCAGATGTTCTCATTTAGAGAACACAGGACCAGAAATCATCCTGGCAAAAACTTTCAGGATGCCATTTTTACCTCCAGCCTCCCTTGAGACATAGTATCTTCCCCATGTTCCTCCTTTAAGTCTCAACACAGGGAACATACTCATTTCCGTTATCCAGAAGAAGTACTGAATACAAGGTCCAGAACTTCTAGTTTTGAACTCTGAGCTGGGGGAATGTTCCGTGCAACAACACTGAATAGGGAGCACATCTCACATACCCATGGCATAGAAAGACAATGAGAAGCTACAAGCACTTACTTAAAAATAAACAAACAACAAAACAACTCAAATGTGATGAGAAAATTAATTTCAGTCTAGTAATAACAAGAAAGATCTGAGGTGGTTATTGGTATGAAGAATTAAATTTGAGGAATTGCACAGGCAAGATAACCTACTCAACTCAACCTGCATTCCACTGGAAGCTGCAAGAACATTCCCACTCAGTACATGCACCCGCACAGGAAAAAAGCCATCCTTACTGGAAATATAACTCGTTAGGGGCATTATGGGATTTTTTCCATCTGCTCAAATCAGTTTTTGTGGAGTAGACTCTAAATACATTTTTTGTGGATTTATTTCAGGTAACAGGTATTTCTGTAACAATTATCCATTACTGCAACAGTATAAACAATTGACATCTATTTGCCTTACTGTGAATAAAGCCTTCTTTATGATCCTTTTGACAAGTCATACATGAAAAATTAGACTGCATTATTCTTTGTTTCACAAAATCTTTGTGTGTTCTTCTCACTGACTTCTGAGAGAGGCAAATATTTTTATGTCTTTGTTTAAAGAAAAACATAAAAAAGTATGAATGCGGAAATCTTAGTAAAGAATGTATAGGTTGAAAGCTTACAAAAATAATAAATTATAGCTGTGATTATATTATAATTGTATAAATCCATAAGTGATAACAATACTTTTTTACAATTATTTCTACATCCTAAGGATATTTTCATCATTATCAGAGTACAGCTCATCTTATTCTACAGAATCCACAGCCCAAATTCTGCACTGCAGGATACCCATTTAGTACCAGTTCAGCAATTCACTGCAATGCAGTAAGGTATTGTCTTTACTCCTGACATTCTAGAAGAATCATCTTATTTTCTTATATATATTCTTTTAAAATATATGTATGTTTTATATATAT
>NW_010133690.1:14217-24217 GCF_000699245.1 Pterocles gutturalis | reverse complement strand
GAACATCATTGCTGGTGCTCAGGCTTCACCACTGCACTACACATCACCGGAGAGACTGTGGGAGCTTTTCTAATTGTCCTCTACGAACAAACTGTGAAGTGAGTAGAAGTGCCAAAGGTAAAATCCTCACCTTGATGCTTATTTTCTCTACAATCTCTGTGACAGCTCTGAAAACTGTAAAATGGCACAAGAACTCATCCTCTGGAAGGATGCAGAGGAAGGATGCTACAAGAAAGTAGATTGTTCTTACATGGCACCTTGCCATCTGCAATTGTTTCAACAACACTAGTCAGCTGAGGCTCAAAATCCTGCACAATTTCTACCCAATTTGGGGTGCTCAGTTTAGGACAAAAAGAGATCTATAGGCTAAGTACTATGAATTGTGGCTGTACAACGCAGAGCCACCAAACTACTGATGTGTGTAAGAATAAGGGAGGAGTTGTACCGATTCAAGCCAAAGTCCACATAGTCTCTGAGAGTGGTCAACAGCAGATGCCTGGGGAAGAGCATAAGGACAAAATAATCATACCACGATTCCTCCAGCCTCCAGCAATCCAGCAAAGGTTCAGGGACCTTATGAATCAGGTATGGGTGTCCTGTTTAATTCTTACACTTTGTCATGACTCATGCAGCTAAAACACAGTTTATTCTTACCTATTATGTGAGGACAAGCTTAGCTCTTGTCAGGATTGAGCCACAAATATGTCACCCATGATCATATCTAATGGGCCCAATTAAAAACATTACTAAAGTCACCTGGCTCTAACATATTGTGAACTACAAAATAATCCATTGAATGGACACGTTGGCTGCTGCTCCATGCTGGAGCTGTATACATGACATCTTTGCTGCTACTGTTATTGAAGTTTAAAACTAACTTGAGTATACATATCTGGGCTACGAAGGTACCACAATTTTGGTGTGTTTATGTGGGCTACATCTCACTTTCTTAAGCAACACAGGCACTCACAGGTGCAAATGTTTCATTGCGAGCCACTGGGACTGGGACATGTGGGCAGTTTACAAAATTTTGGTTCATACAACCAGTCCACATTTTTCCAGTTTCCTTAGATGCTACATACTGTTTTACTCAACCTGTCCTACTTGTTTGTTGAAGTAAGCAAAAAAAGTGGTTGTGCATACTTAGAAGTTTGAAAAATAGCTAAATATTGCCTCTATTAACATCGCCCTTGGTAGAGTCACTTTTAAGTCAAAATATATGGAAATTCAGAAAGCAGAAATGTATTTAGCATGTTAATACACCAGAATTTTCAAATTCTCTTCCTCAATCAATAAAGCCAATACTGAAGATCTTTATACAATGCATGTTATTCTAACTTGTACTGCATACAATATATGTCATAAACAATAATGCAATTAAGTCTTACCTCTTTGTAAGGGCACTTAGGGACTATCTGGATTAAATATAAATTTCCTTATCACCGCTTCAGTGAAAAGATTTAGCCACTGTTTTGCACTGGTAGAGCATATCACAAAGTATCTTGACCCTCACTTACTAGATTTACACAGCAACATCTTGGGTAAGCAATCACAATACATAGACGTCTGTTATCTTTCTTATTCAGACAACTCCAGAGGGAAATATTATTATACAGTGAGATTTTCAAAGGTAGAAAGGGAGCGAAGTATTCAGTTAATACTGATTTTCAGTGAGCTGTCTAACTGCTCTTTGTAGCTTGAGAAATTCTCTCATACATGTGGCATTTTTCAAAACAATGAAACAGCCTCATCTGAGACACTGACCCATGCTGGCCAGTATCAAAAAAGGATAAGAGATACATGAGGGGGTTCAACAGTGTAATGATTGGGGCCAAGGACAGAGGTAAAAAAACAAAATAAGGGAATGACTGGGAATTTGTTTTCAAAAAGAAAGAAACATAGGCTAATACGACATATATTTTAAAGTAACATGGAGTATAACTCAGACACTGCTTTCTACCCTTTTCTTTAAACAAGAACATTGTCTCACCCAATGAATTGGAAAGGCAACATACCTAAATCTCCCAAAGGCCATTTTTCCAGGCATTTTTTCCATAATGGTGAATTGATCAATACTTACACTTGACAGTGAGAAATGGAAATTTGGCACCAAAAACAGTAACATTATTTCATGGAAGTAAATACATCATTATTTATTTTTAGTACTATTGTAGTAATGACACATTAGGATTTCAATAATCAAGGAGCTTCGATTTTCTGTACCTTTGTCCCCAAAATCTTACAGCCTACAGACAGATCTTTAATACCATCTCTATAAACATACCCAACCTTTAAACTGGTTAGTTTGAAAGCAGATAAGCTACCAGCACAAAGCACAGTGCAAGTTAACCATGAAAATATTTACCCTGAACCTCAGCAGGTGCTACAACTTCCCCTAAGTTCTGTGATGAAATCAATGCCACAGGCCAGCCAATTTGGACATATCCACACCACACCAAAGTCTCAACCTATTAGTCATTACAATAATCAATGGCAACTGTATAACACTAATTTATGCCTTATCATATTTTTGTAGTTATTATAAGAGAGCTTTTAGCAGAATTCTAAAAAGTAAAGGTGAAAAATTTCTATATGTTTACGGCGCATACATATTTCCTAATCACAAGGCAGCTTGGAAGAAATCATAAAGGTTACATCAGATTTACTTAATCTTTTTCTGTTATGAAATAACAAGTTTGGTTGATGAAGGTGGGAGGTACAGACATAATGTACTTCCACTGTTTTAAGATCTTTGATTAATAACCACTCTTAATTTCAATTAATAATTAGTAAGAAAAAAACAAGCAAACATAAAAGAATTTAAAACCAAATCATTATTAAGATACAATGTGGTCAGTGGCGTTTCATGTTTTCAGCACTGACAAAGAAGAAAATATACAAATATTGATAAAGTTTGCAGGTAACAATTGATGGAGAGCTGACTCATAGCACAAATAGGTCGTTTATATCCAACCAAAGAAGAGATATAAAGAAAGTCAAATGTGAGATCATATACCTGTGAACACATATAGGTGGTCATACCTATAGGATGAAGAATTCTGGAAAGCAGTAACTCTGAAAAGATCCTTAGGGTCATAACAGGTAGCAGAAAACCTAATAAGCGCGGGCTCCCTGTGTCATGCTGTGGCTACAAGAGCTACTGAGACAGCTCTTCTGGTGCGTAAGCAAGGAATAACGGAGTAGGTTCATTTATTTTTCAGATCACTACTGACACACAGATCTTGAGGACCTCCTTTTTGAAAGGATTAAATACCAACACACGTCTCTTTTTTTTTTTCTCCAGATGGTATCTAAGTATCTTTATTTTGAAGCAAGCAAATGAAAACTCCATATAAAAGAACAACAGTACTAACAAGAGAACTACATGCAATTACATGCTTAGAAGCACTGTGGATTTCTTTTTGTCTATTTCTTAAAAAAAAAGAAACAAACATGCTTTTACAAGTAAAATGAGTAAAGTGGAAGTTAGGATATGCTTTCTTTAAATAAGAGCAAAACAATTGAACCAACTTATTTTTCACATCTTCAATGCAGGCCAAGAAGTGTAACAGTTTGCCAGGAGGTCACAGAACACCTGATACACTCATCTACTCAGAATACTGTTGGGCAGGGTGATTACTACTAAATACAGATCTAGAGGGTTCCCTGTTGTCAGGCAGATTGTTGTTGAGAATTTTAGGATGCTTAGAGTAGTTAATTAAAGAGAAGCACTGGGAGCATTGCGAAGCTATAAATTCCTCCCTCATAGCTTATGGGGCTCAGAGTTGGAACTTTCCATATGTCTGTTTTTAACTGGCATAAACTTGTTTCGACCTTAATCAGCATTTTAGACTAACATTACACAGGGAGGAGAAAGAGAGAGATGGAGGGGAGAAATTACTAGTCAGAGGCTTGCTTTAAGATATATATAATGGGAAGATCAGCACTCCTGATTCACCCACTGGTACGTTAAAAGATTCAAAACAAAGACAACATGGTATTTTATAATCTAACTGTTCTTCAAGAACATCAATTAATACACATTTTGCAATCAAACAAGAAAGCGCTTGAAGAACAGGTTTGTTGTATCTGTAGGTATCAAATATCATAAAACACATAAATTAACGAGTCTGTACATTATTAAATGACAGTCGAGATGCCAGCTTTCCTTTTTTTATCATGGAAGATATTCCCAGGATCTGTGACATCTGTGGTGGCTAATCCCCCATAGAGAAACTGACATTAAAAGGAATTCACACTGTGGTAAAGCCGTATACCATTACAATGTCAGCTATGGCTTTCCAATGCTCTCCTGGATTCTAGGCTGAGGAGCAGAACATGACTGAAAAATGACAAGGTTGGTTTCCATATTTGCACTGCAAACAATATCTTTATAAACTGTGATTTTTAACTACTTCACTGTGGTGAAGATTTCCAATATCTTTCACAGGAATAAAAGAAGATTTCGATACACCACTGTTCTCATACAGTACCCTGAATGCCTTGCATCTTTCAAGAAATATTACCTTCCAATTGCTACCCACATCACTTTCAGCACATGAATTAAACTTGATTTTTAAAATTTGATAAAAATGGGAAGAGATCACTAAAAAATATCTTTGCAATCTCTCCAAACAAATTGTGTAGTTGACAAATTTAAATGTTGTTCACAGCAACTTTCAGAGAAAAACTGACTAAGAACAAGGAATTAACATCTGCTTCCTGCACCGCTGCACCCCAGGTGGTTGGTCTTGCTTCCATTCCAAAGTCATGCTCTGCCAGTCTTCCATTCCTGACCTCATTCCTGTTCTTGTTTCCTCTCATAAAACCCTCCAGTTTAACCACTTCTTTCCTTCCATTTCTGATTGTGACAGTATCATAATTGTTCTTTTTCTGTCTTGTGCTTTTAGGTTGCAAATGTTGTATCTCTGCATCGCCTCATTCCGCCTTCATCAGATCCCTGCTGTACCATAAGCTTTCCAGTACAAACTAACTCAAAGAGTGACTCTTCCTTTTGGATAGAAGGCTCATGTAATCCAATGATTCCACCATCATTCTCCCAGAAACATAACCTGTATAATCAATGTAGTTCAAACTATTTTTCACAGGACCAAAGAGAAGAAACCCAGAAACCAGCAGATCACTTGATAAAAGACCACTGCTTCAAACTGAAACTTTATTTGTCATTTTTTCACATCAGCTGTAAACAGCCACCTGATTCCAAGCAGCAGGGTGGCAGTTGTAAACAAGCAACTACCTGGGACAGACACTGTGAGGAAAATAGGCAAGTACCCCAGAAGAAACTGTGTCAGCAAATCCAGAACTGCTAGGGAGCGCAACTGAATTTGCATTCAACATTTGCCTCTGCTAGAAAGACTTCAAATAGGAAGCTATTTCTACTCCATTACATTTAGAAATAAAACTCCTAAAAGGGACATGACCTTTAAACATCTCGTACAAGGAACTGTAGGGCTCGAGCTCATTTACAACTGGGCTCAAGCTCATTTACAACCCAGGACTAAGTCTTTATAGTGGTATGGCAGTTACTCCACACATAAAAACATCCAAAATACTTCCTTTCTAAAGCATTAATCATACTTTCCACTAGCCTTGAAACACAGCATTCTTTCATCCAAAATAGCATCCCCAAAGTAATACTACATATTTTTTACTTTGCTGCTATGATGAGAATAGCAATTACTGACTATGTACATAGTTTCCACTTATTTAGTCAAAATTACTCACTCTTTTTTAAAAAAGAGCATTTTATACTAGCTTAAATGATAGCAAAGATATAAATGAGAACTTGCTATAGTATAATATTTACCTCTCACATAACTTAAATGACCTATTAAGTTTATCTAAATTGCAACACTGTCCTATCATTATATATTCATATCTCACTAGACCTTCATCTTTCCTTCAGTACATCAAATAATCTTTCTATGAGTGCTTCACTGTGCACTGTATAATATCTAGGATAAAAGCAAAAATAATTAGTACGGGGGAGAGAGAAGAAGCTTCAACAAAAAGCCCAAAATAATTAAACAATTAAAATAAAGGTTCAAGTTACATCAGAAGAATCACATTTACAGAAAGGCTGGCATATGTCATTCTAAAAGAATATAAACAATGTAAATAAAACATTGTCACCATCCCCCCCCCCAATCATCTAAGAAAGACGACATCTAGTCATTGGGTGGTAAACACTGTAACATCAGAATTGCAGCTCAACCCTAGCAATCTCTTTTTTTCTGTATTCCCAGATCTTATCTACTTCAACAGTATTTTGTCACATTAGCCTGAACACTTTAAGCTGTATAAACACAAAATGAACATCCTCAATGCTTCTCAGAAATACCAAATCTGCTGAGCATAGTGCCAGTCACAGTGAGGCAGTGGTCCCTGAAAGCACCTGTCGTACTGCACATAAACACAGCAGCAACCCTGTGCAGCACTATAGGTTCTATCTACTCTCTGTGTTTCATCTGGTTTTAATCCAGGCACATGACAGATCACACAAGTACAAATCTATGAACGAATAAAACTGTGAGATGGAAAATTCTCCTAAGTTTTAAAAGCTTTATCTTTCTAATGGGATTTGATGTAAATCACATTGTGAGTCACTGAAAATACGATTAGGTAAAGGTACAGCAAAATATTCTGAGCCATAACATCATCAAAATATAAAAAGTTGTAGCTTCATTCTGCTTTGCATTTAAATAGCAAGCTATGTTGGATAAGGACCATCATCCTGTAGGTAGCCATAACACCTAGCACAATGAAGCCTCGACCTCTCTAGCAACAAAGCAGGTGCCAGAGTACACATCACATAGACAATCTTTTAATGTGTTATATTCTAATGTTAATTGAAACAGAAAATTAGGTCTAAGGCTATCAAAATCCATAAAAAAGCAGTAACGGTTGTCACATGAACATGAAACACAACAAGCTGCTAATATTGATCCAATAATCGTATAGGAAATTGGTTTTTTTAGATGACGGTGGCAATATTTTCTCTGTGTGATCAATATGGACATAGACCCACAAAGCTGATTCTCCCTACTGCCAAGCAAATGTGTATCTGATTGTGGAACTAAGACAATTAATATGGAAGTTCAGTTCCACGTAGAAGCAGCAGTTCCTATATTATCAAATCCAAAATCGTGTCAGATGTCCTTGCATTTATTTCCAAATCTCAATTCTACACAGTATTGCTGGAAAACAAATGCTGAGATAAATTCTGAATAATATGCTCAAACAAAATGAGTCAAAAAGGAGGCAGCGCACCACTGACATTCCAAGCGGTGTAAGCTGTACACAAAAGCCTTCCGGTTCTCTTCCTAAGGCATTTATGTGCGTAAGACAGGCATGCATTCAAGCTCTTCAATGGCTTAATGGCTAAAATGTTATACTGAAGATCAGGCAGCTCCCGAGGACTAGGGTTTTGACCTACTGGTAATCTTTAAATTGCCTTCAGGCTAGCAGGTACAGCAGCCACGTGCCATTATGAGAGCAGCGCAACGGACATTTTGTATGGTAACAGCTGAGCAAGGCAGCCAGCATTCCTAATACAGTTCTGTAACCCTAAAGTTCTACAAGTTGGGCCAGGTGGACTGAGGTTTTCCTTCAGGTTTGAATACTAAAATCATCCTGAAGATTTTTGGCAGAGTCACATGCAACTATGTAAATGCAACTTGAGGCAGCCAGAGGCAAAATAAAAAAGTAGACAGCAGGAAAGTCAAGGACACAGGAAGAAAGTCATGGTAATACATCCCCGAGAGAAAGCTGAGAGAGAAAGCAAGAGAGCAAGTGCACTTACTAAAACAAAGGACTAGGAACTATAAGCCAAGAAATTATTTGCTGCCATTTGATCCCAACCGTGTTTAGATAAGCAGTACTGTATGTATCATCAGTGAATAAGGAACTGCTTTCATGTGTCTTTCCACATAAAAATTTCTTCTCTTAACCGAAACAACCTGAAAACTCTAAACAACAAGTAATAAAGCTCTTATGCTATTAATATCCTGCATTTATGAAGCACCAGTTGTCATCACGAATACTCAGTGTATCAGTCACTCCCGGAGAAACAGACCCATCGTAAAACGTTCAGCAAGTGGTTGTGTGATTAGCAAAGGACAGTGAAACATAAATCTACATTTGGCTAAAAATAAAGAGGGAAGAAAGAATACAACCAAATTTGGTATGGACACCAGAAATTCCTACATCTCTGTTTTGGAAGATGTTCTTCCTAAGCACCCATGTAAATGACCAACAATCTATGTATTCTAACATATTTACAGAATTTATTAAAAAAAAAATCAATGTGATTTGTCATTGCACCTACAGTAAATGTAACACAGAATTCACACTGAGAGGTCACTTTATCATCTTCCTTCAGGAAAATTCTTTTACCCAAAAGACATAATATGCTCGCTGTAATAATTCAGATCTTTTAGGGACTACTCACTAGCAGTCCCCCTTCCATGCAAACACTGACAAACCTTTCCTCCTGTGCCTTTACATTACATTTAGCCCTAAACAACAGCCTCATCAGAAAAATCCTTGTTTGGTGGACATCTTCATAGCCTCTGCATCATGCAGTGCTCGGAGTGTCTGGAACTGTTCCTGTAGACAACAGTGTTACCTTGCATTTAGCTAAACTCTGCAAGTCTTCTGTATTCTTAGGGAACCATATTCCCCTGGTCACACAAACAAGATCCATCACTTCTTGTTACACTGACCAGCAGAGTTCTGCATAAGCAGTCCCCATTAATAAACATCCTTCTGCCCAAAAGATAATCAGATAAACTAACCTGAGGAGGAAGGCTGATGTTATTCAAAAGTATTAACTAGAACGTATGCTAAAATTAAAAAGGAACACAACAATCCAGAGCTCTAATATAGTTGCCAACATTTTTCCCTTTCGTGTGTCCTCTGGAGGAGGAATCAAAACTGAACTGTAACCAGGAAACCAACATAATAGCATGAACTGAAGTTTCTTTCATCTAAAATGACCCAAAATGCCCTCCTGGAAAAAAGGCAAAAGGAAAAAAAAAAAAAAAAAAAAAAAAGCTTGCCTCCCCCGGAAAAAAAAGAAAAAGAAAAAAAAAAAAAAAAAAAAAAAAAAAAAGCTTGCCTTCCCACACTACTGCTAAATCTCTGGGTTAAAAATCCATGCAAATCTAATGCAATGAAGAAATATGATGAAAATGAAATTAAAGTACTTTTGTACATTTGAGGATTTGGAAGAATCTCCCTTTCTTTTGAACATATAAAATTAAAAGATCCACAACACCCAGAAGGCTGTGAATAATTATTTTTACTAACAGGACTGCCAGAAATTTTTAAACACTTACTAAGCACAAGATTTCAAGATAAAAAAAAAATAACTTTTAAGTTTTTTTCCCCAGATTCCTTTCCTCAACAGACTTCACATAAAGAACTTATTTCATTTTTTCCCCTCTATTAAAAATAAATTACATTAATAAAGCCAGAGAGGAGGCATTTCTATTCATCTAAATTCTGCAAGGAAGCATATTTATGCAGATGGATGTGGTAGTGAACGGTACAAATCAGTCAGAAGTGTGGCTGCAGCGCTTCAGTTTTGGCCTTCCTTGTGAAGTAAACAATATGCTTGATTCTGCTGTGTTGCCTTACTGATTGCACAGGTGTCACTCAATGGCATATTTTCACAGCTGATACAAAATACATGTTCATCTTATCTCTTGTGAACTTTCAGTAGCTGAAGCTTTGCATCACTCAGTGGCAAATGAAGGTTATGGAACAGAACTCAATTATTTATAATGAAAGCCTACAGAGAGCTCAATTCTTTTGTTTGCACCAAAGTAATCCTAAAGAAACTTGATTTCTAGAACAAAATTGAGTTTTGAATTAATTTTGGATAAAATACTCCACAAGTTGTGCTAGCAAATAGCTGTAAAACAGCCTTTTTCCCCATGGGCTAAGCTAAACTCTTCCAAAGAGGCAGCATTTAACT
>NW_010133690.1:0-14202 GCF_000699245.1 Pterocles gutturalis | reverse complement strand
GAGGAATCAGTGGTCCTCCTGTCTATTTTGCTCTTCTTTGATGGTGAGCAAATATTACTATCAACTTCTGATCTCTAGAACACGTCAGTGTGGGCTGTGAAATCCTCAACTACCAAGCCTGACATGAGAATTCAAGCATTTTTAACCTTTGTAAAATCTGATCTCCGTTCTCTTACATGGTAGCCAAGACGGTGGTATTACAAAACCAGCAGCTCATCCTGGCTGCAAAATGCCTTGAACCTTACATTCACAGAATAAGCTTTCTTGGTATAAGGAAAATAACATGAAGCCTGTGGTCAATGCATGTTACAATCCGTTTGAAATACAGAGAGGCTTGAAATCTATTAACAGAGCCTATCAGAAATCTGACCTTATTTCAAAGTGTGAAAACTCATGCATTTAACTGAAAAATGTATTATTTAATTAGCTGGCTGTTGGCTAAGAGAAGTCATCACATTTACACCCTTAACCCCCAACTTGGCTGAATTAGACAGGAGCACACCCTACCCTGGGTAAGCTATATGCTTTTTTTCTTTGATTATAAACGTGAAGGCTCCAGATATCTAGCTGGTTTATAAATCAAAACATACAGAACTTTGTCAGTGAATAGCTGCCAAAGAATTAAAGCAACAAATGTTGTCTGTGGTCAAGAATAGTCCATGCAACTCCTTCACTATAAAATGAAATGAGGACACTCAAGTCAACTATTGAACTGTGCAAACCAGGTGAAAACACTGGCATTGTCATCTGGATTTAAATTCCAAATTTACCTCAGAAAAACAACCACCCGATTTTTTAAAATTGGTTTGTGAAGGTGTATAAATAAGCATCCTTGATAGAATGATACAGTTCTAATGAAAGTCTGAAACAGCCTGGGGAGACTGCTAAATATGTCGTTGTGCTAAAGAAGTGCGTATTTTTGTGAAATGCTTTATACTACAGTGGTATTGACAGGACTGCAAGAGCCTAAGGTAAATAAATACTGTCTCCATTTTGAGAAAGCTGTTTGATTCATGTTATCTTCATACTTAATAAATGTTCAGCCTCACTTTATGCATTACACCTTTTTTAACAAAATAATGCTTATTTTAATCACTTCAGTGGAATATACTGCAACACTTCCAGGCAGGTATGAAGGTGTTCAGGCACCATTCAGTCATGCATCAACAAGCAGCTGTAGAACATCTGCATGTTAGTTTTAAAGACCAGAGCCGTATGTAACATCTACACATTCAAAGAACAGGATAAACCAAAAAATGGTGATTTATGTACCTAGTATTTTTTTCTGTAGCTCCCTGAACACAGTATTTGCCTAAGCGGGAAATGGTAGTAAAAGCAGAAAATTAAAACCAACCAGAATAAAGTTATTCCATTTCACATCCTTCAGTTTTTAGCAGATATTACAATTTCACAGAGCAAGCCGTTACTTTTTGTTCATATTGGGTGTTAGAAGTCTTTCAAGATCATGTACTGAGCAATGATCTAAAATAAATTAATATACTGAGCAAGAGATGACAGAAAACAAAAATAGTGAAGAGGAAACGGTGCAATACTAGCTATAAAATAAAGAGTTCACGGGATTAGAGGGAAACAAAAATCAGTGTAACTAAAGGTCTATGTGAGATTTGGGGTCACCTGAACTGTCTTTTTGTGACAGACCTGTGGCCCCACCATGTAATGTGTGCTTAAGCCAGTCAATCTCTGTAGAGATGCTCTAGTCCACCCTGGCTCCCTGTCCATGCTAGGTCTCTATGCCTTAGCTCTGACCATAAGTCCTCATTCCACTACTCCATGACAAAGTTGATTAAACATGGACTTAATGGACTAGTGCATAAACACTAATTCATTTTTATTGTATAGCATACAAAAATATGAATTAAAATACCTACACAGTATTTACCTATGTAGGAAACCATTAAATATTCCAGTACATGGAAACAATTCAGAATTCCATGTAAGAAATCTCCAAAATTGCACAGCAAGCATCACAGCCAACGTTGCATGTACAATTCTACTTTTGAATTCTGAACCCTGACTCTTCAAGTCAGGCTTAACTGCTGTCTTGAGCTGGGGTAGAGGACCTAAATGAAATATTATTAGTTTTGTCTGCACTTCTTCACTGTTTATCCCCAAAGCAGCATTTCAGTTTGTAGTCGACTATCAGGGGACAAGGTAGGAAGCTGTTAAAATAGAAGTTGTTGTAAATCTTAGGTAGAGCGGCTCCTATAGTTACTATGGTGATACAGCAAAATACATGACTGCAACACAGACCAACAAAAAATTCTGCAGAGACTACAACCTAATAGTGACCACATCATTTCTGCCTTCATTGCTGCCTTAGATGTAACAACACAGGACACAAACACAACTTCATTTTGGAACAGATATTTATAGATATTTAATATCCCTTCAGCTTTTGTCACCTATGTGTACTCATGCCAACTGCAGAGTTACTGATTTCTGTTCCTCTCCGGCCATGAGGTTGGCTTAGAAATACAACCCTGGAAAATGTAGTTTCAGATTTCACCACATTACTTCTTGCTGTACTAGCATTATTCCCTTCCCAAGTTTTACATCATGAATTATGGCAGAATAATAATGAATCAAATCAAAACACAGAATGACAGTGTTTACCTGGTGTGAACATGCTCTGAGAGTGAAATGAGACTTGATAAAATGCACATGCATAAAACTCTCCTCATTTTTATACGTAATTTAGTATTCTTTAAAAGATATAAGTATATATTGTTACTGGAGTACAGTTCAGCACAAAATAAAACAATGTTGGACCTGCTAAAATTTCAGTGTTCAACAAAAATTAGTTTTTACATGCTGTGGGAATACCTCTTGTATCACTATTTAAGCCTTAAGGACTTTTTTTCCTACTTTGTCTTATCCTTTCTCATCAAGGTTTGCTTGCTGGTTTTCTCACAACTGTAACAGAACTTCACAATTTCCAATTATCTGGGAGGTTTTCCCCCTGTTTGCTCCACATACAAGGACATACTTAGCTATGGTCCTTCTTCCTAAGCAATTTCTACTTAAAACCTGGCTGTTTTGCTCCACTTCTTCCCTGGATAAAGTTTGTGAGAAAAAAACATTTTAAGCATATTTTTTACCTGTCAAGTTTCAGTGCTTGGTATATCAACATGTATCTGTATTCTTATTCTTAGTCAGGTAGACCTGAGGTTCTCGCACTTCCTAGCAACCACAAGTAGATTGATAACAATTTGAAGATCTTGCAGCCTACTTATGAAAACACTAAATTATAGGCTCATTGATTTTTGTTCCTTCACTCTATGAAAGCCAAGTGTATAAATGGGAGGAAGGAACTAAAGTAATACAAATGATACAGAAACACCTTAAAATGGTATACTCATCAGTACTTCAGTTACACATCCCCCAAATGATCTTCTCATTCACAGTGTTTTTGATGTTAGCATCTTTAACCATTTTGCACAACCAGCATAGATTCTATGACATTTAAACTTCTGTGTATCGTTAAAAACAGCAGCAAGACAAAAAATGCATTTTAGTAAGTATTATACTATTGATTTTAATTTAAACAGAAAAATAAGCAAACCTGATTGATAACCAAAACAGTAAGACTAATAAAAACACTGTAAACTTTATCTTATTGTATCCTGCAATTCTTCCAAATATTGTTTGTTTATAGCAATAAAAATAAGTATCACAACGTGCCAGATAAGAACCTTTTAGGCTGATTAAATAAACCCAGTGCTATTTTGTCTTTAAAAAGCCATCAGACTTGCAAAGAAAATATTCATTAGTAATTTGAAAGCCATGTTATGCTACACTTGCATTTAATAAGGTAACAATTTACATTTATGCAGTACCTTTTATCCCAAAGCAATTTACAACTTACAACCAGAGATTATCACTTCATCTCCAGTGAAACTTGGCAACTGTGAAGTGTTGCTCTGTACTATAAAGCAAGAATTCTGGTAGGTAACAATAAATATAAGGTTTCAGTTGAGTAAGTATGACTCTTATATTTATGCCTCCAATTAAACCAAGCAAAAATGTTATATTTCTGAAGTGGCATTGCCCTTTTTATCTAGCATCCACTTGCAAAATGAGAAACAGGTTCTATAAAAAGCAGAAAAACATTTGCAACACCCCCTTATAGATTATCTGAAATAAACATTTCCAGCAATATTACTATTCCAGCAAGGACTCTGAAAGTGTCATCTAATGTACGGCTAAAACTTCTTCCTGAACTGCTTCCTATGTATATCTTGAGCAACAGTACTTAGGAGTAGCTTGAGATCAGGAGCTACATTAAGAAATACCTCTAACGTTCAGGTATTTCAATAAAGACAAAATTTAAGAGAAAAAAATAGCTACACCAAGCATTTAATATGTCACAAGATTGGCTCTTTCCACTGGAATAATCATACTACCTTAAAACAAATATAAGTTGCATACTTCCATTTACTGCTAATTTACTCCCTGGAATACACATTTTCAACTTTCACCTTACATCAACAGAGATGAACAATTACTCTTTAAAAAAAAAAAAAAAAGAAGAAGAAAAAACAAAAAACACCAAAGGCAACAAGTTATATGACTCAGTGTACTATGGTTTTGGGGCAAAAATACTGGCTAGCTTGCTATGAGGTTAACACAATCAGTTTTGGTTTTCCAAGAAAATTTGGCACGAGGGTAACTATGACTGAAATTCATGCTTTTCTATATGGAAAAACAAGGGCATGTGAAAAAATGAAGGAAAGAAAATTTAAAACAGTGACAAAAGAAAACACCTTCTTGCCCAATCAGCCTGTTGAGCCACCTGCCATAAGACAGAGTGAAAAACAAAACATGAGCTTAAAACTTCAAATAGTATTGGATCATTCCATCCTCAGAATGCAAGACAAAGTCCTCCACAAATATTCAATATCAGGATGTTACATCAGGACATAACCATGCCACCACATATTTAAGTTGCCTGATGCAACTCTATGCAAACTTTCATAACCATTAAGATAAGCAATTTTTAGAATTAATAGTCTCCTTTGGAGACAAGATGACTGCAGAAGGGAAAGGAAGGTTTAGAAAAACCTACACAAAAAGCCTGTTCCAATTCCAAGGCCAGAATCTGATTCTTGCCCCGGGGGCTAGAGAGTGCTGTAACTCGGTTAACCTCCGACTAGAAAGGGAAACAAGGAAATCACTGCAACAAGAGGTAGATCTCCCAAGAACCTGTTGGCGACAGAACACTGATCTGATTGATTTCATTTCATAGGATACATAAAGTCCTATGAGAAATGACCATGTTGTTTTCATATTTTAAATTAATAGAAAGAGTAAGAAAAGGACTAATCGATCATCTGCTGTGAAAAGATTTGGAGAAACACTTAAAGCAGCAATGTGAATACCCTGTCAGAATAAATCATAAAGCATGCATTGCCATATATATCTCGGAGTGAATTCTTCATGCAGTCTGACAAGGCCATTTTGAATTGATCACATCCAGTTCTTCTCAGACACTCATGCATAAACACTTGGCACAACAACATTAATGAGCAACGACAGAAGGAATTTAGGTCTAACCAAACAGACTCCATCTGAACACTTACATGCTTAAAACCTTAAACTTCTTCCCCAACTCCATTGAGCAAATGAGTTATTTTTTTTCTTTAAAGGTGATAAAAAAACTGATCATACAGTTGTCATTTGGTACACTTTTTTTCAGCAATAGAAGAGCAGCGCAGTAAAGAGAAATGTAATGAGCACAGTGGAGCCACGTTCCTTCCCACAGATTGCACCCATCTCCCCTCTCGCTCCACGTCGAGGCTAGTTACTCACAAAGGCTATAGAAGAACTAAAATTGGTGCAGAGCTCTTGTAAATCAGCCTAGCCAGACACATCTCTTACAGTTTTAATTTAACTTCCTTTCCTTTCTGCAACTGTCAACTTCTTGATCCCAGCCAATCTTTTCTAAAGAATCTGTATTCTACTGAGTGGGTTCAAAATTAAAAAAAAAAAAAAAAAAAAGCGGACGTTTAATCCAAAAGTTCTTAGGAATTTCTAAGTAGTAGTAATTTCTAAGTAGTACTTTCTAAGAGATTCATAGCCTGCAACAGCTCCTTAATATTTGGATATTGAAGTAGTATTATTTTGGTTACATATAATCAGCAGTCTAAAGGGTGAAGTGACCTTACAGTTCACTCAGAGAACAAAATTGTGGGGGATTCACAGGAGCTATAGAAGTGCACGACAAATTGTGTGAAATTGTGTGTTTCCCATCCACACTGCATCTTTGGTAATCAGTATCACTTGGAAGTTTTGGGATAAAATATGTACAACATAAGGAGATCAATTATCTGCCACCTGGCTTGTTTTGGGAAAGTTAAAAATATTTCAGGTCTAATTGTAGAGTGCTGAGGTATTCCAGAAGAACATGATCCAGGATGTCACTACCCACACCAACAAGCACGACAAGATCCCTCTCCTCTGAAGCACAGGGGTCAACTCCATACCAGTTTAGAGAGTAAGCCCCTCCTTACAGTCAACGTCTGGAGTTCTCGCTTCAATTCTACATTCTGGATTGACAGAGGAACATGATAATATGATACAGATAAATTCACCTAAACCAAGGTCCCAGTAGGTTTGCACCCACTCAGACACTGCCCTGGTTACTTGTGCTTAATATTAGTAAGTACCTGCTACTTCCTTTAGTACCCAGATTTGGTACAAACACCAAGGTCAAGGCTAAGTCATATCTTCAGTTTAATCTGAACAGCCCAAGCTTAAATTGTTCTAAAATTTTAGTTAATTTCTAGGATGTAGGCTAAAAAGCCAAAACAAACGGAAGCCAAATACCAGTCAAAAGATCTTTATTTTTTCCTTCCTCAATCTGAAAATGAAACTTAACTGTTATTTTGATGTTTCTGTCAAACAGCAAGGGAAACTTTCTCTTTTTCCTTCATTTTTTCTTTTCCCCAGAAAAGAAAATTCTGATTACCATTTCAGAATAACAGTTTGACTAAAACTGACATTCCTTAGTGGGCCCCACTTATCATGGAAAATGTTTACTTCTGCTAAAATTTGCAGAGCTGCATTATACTGATTCTTTTATCCTCACTTTCCTCCCTTGACGTGAACACCAGTGCACACAGTATAAATTTTTGTCTCTGCACACGCTGCTCTGCAGACCCTGTGGCATCCTGCTGAGCTCAAACATTTCATACCTGTCTAAAATGTTTGAACTAAAAGGTGATAGAAGGCTGGACCTTTCATTCTTCTTATTGGATGGAGAAAAATAAATGGGCCCTGATCCTTCACACATTACCCCCCCTTTTGGTATTCACTGCACAGGTGTAGATGCGTTTCAGTATCACCATGCAAACTCAGGTGATCTCTGGCAGGAAAGCATACTGGACTGCTGGCACCCATTAGCCCTGCCTTCTTGCCACAGCTTGTACAGTTCAAGGTATCTCCCAAAGCACTGCAACACCACAGCTTCTCCCCAAGCTTCTCCCTCGTGTGCATAAATACAGAGGAGTCGAGTTGCTGCACCTGTTATGAATGTGAGGGACGCCAGACTCTAGAAGATGAACACCAAAGCTAAAGTCACACACAGTGGAGCTGCAGATTCCCTGGGGCCCTCTCCATTTTCAAATTGTAGATTTTCCACTGTGAAATGGTTCAAGATTTCTGAACCAACTAACAGACCATTAATAGCTTGAACACAAACACCTTCAGTAAGACCTGAGCTAAAACTAGAATTTATCCTACAAAATGTAGTTGACAACCTGCTTGAAATTAAAGCTCTTTAAAAGTAATTGTTCATGTTAATATCTTATACTGTGTTTAAACAGATAATAAGCAAATAAAAATGGTCTATTATGTACATTTCCTTCACTGGAACGTGACAGATTCATTTTCCTTTGCATATTACACCACCAAGTGGCCTAATGCTCTTATATTTTTCTGTTCGTTATGTTTCCTTTAGAGACACCACTACACAAAACAAAACAAAGTTAAAAAGCTGAATTGCTACTTAAAATAAAAAATCAGAAATCAACTAGAGCATAATCTGTGAGTTTCAGATAGACACTATCAAATTTTCTCCTATTATAGCTTACAAGTGCAAATTCAACACAAGTACAAATTTGATTATCTCTTTCTTCTCTTACAGCAACCTAAAATGTATTCAGAAGATGTTCCTCTCCACCTTTGTTTGGGTGATACATGTGTCTAATGGAGCAGTCTGATGCGTCTGCTATGAACACAGGCATTTTCAGATACTTCACTACATTTAAAATATGACATAAATAATTAAAATATATACTACAGAAAAAAAGTATTTTAGGACTTCAAATAAAGGCCAGCCAAGCAAGTGAATCAAGGAAATTCAGAACAGGCTTGTAACATCTTAATTGAATAAGCAAAGCTTGTAGGTATTTGAAATGAGCACGACTACACACATGAGTGAGAGCAACAGGATCTGACTCAGAATCAATACTAAATATAATTTGGTTACATCTACCAAAAAAAAAAAAATAAAGGTTGCACCCAACAGTTAAAACTAGGGCACAAACTTTCCATCCTCATTCTCAGAGCCCAACCTTACACTGCTACAAGATGGCATGGCTTTATCTGGAAAGCTGCTCCCTATTTAGACAACGTGTAGCTCACCATTCAGACAAGGTTGAACTGTAATCTTTCTCTTAAATAACGTATTCCTTAAGCTATCTTACTGAGAAACTCCTATTAAGAGTTAAATACTCCTCCACGCACAAGGGAGACACTTCATTCAATACGATTATAGCAAATAACAAGCAAAACTTTGGACCTTGTTGTTTCAAGCACTGCAGAAAGACAGTAGCCACGTTATCTGCAGCAGTCACACTGATTTGAGCTGGACATGCACAGAAACAGACCTGCTTCCCTGCTACATGGCTACGACCATACGGCAATCACAGAAGGAAGCTTCTCTTCCTTATTTGTTCCAGGAAGTCCACTCAGTGACACCTGCTGCCCTAAACAGCTTAGAGTAAGCCTGAAGTAAAGGAATTCCACTATTAAGCAACGTAAACAACACAACAGCATGCAGCGTTCCGCTATACCTACTCAGGTACACAAGTGTGGTTTGTGTTCAGAAAGGACCCGCTAAATGGAAAGAAGGGGGAGCGGGAAAGAAGATAAAAACAGGCAGGGCTGGAACAAATCACCACAGAACACAATACCTGGCACTGAAAAATGGCCTCTGCCGGTGGCATCTCTGGTCCCCATGTAAATTGCCTGCTACAGCTGCTAAGGCAGGCTTCAGTTCCAACTTGTTCACTATTCAGATTTCTCCCTTTTTTTGTTCCAAATCCTCCCCTTGATGTGGGAAAAGCAGGGATGATGGATAAATCCTATTTGTCCATCCACTGCCACTCATGAGGGAATCTGTGTGGACTCAGCTGAATCCTGTTTAATTTTCCCAACCTGTGCAGCAATAGCAGCCAAGAACCAAAGTCGTAAATGTCTAAATTTCATGCAATTTCATGCATGTCTAGCAAAAATTTTGCTATTTTAGTTCAGAGGTGTGCAACAAGGTATTTCTTTGGGTGCATAAAATAACTTCAAGAGAGTTATTAAAAGAAGTGCCCACAGGATTTGGACAAGGTCACAGGAAAAAGATTTACAAAACACAGACCTATGCAATTATCACATCTAACAGCTTGATCAATATGACTCTTCTATGGACTATAAGGTCCACAATTACGAGTGAATTTCAGTCTTGTTATAAAGTTTATTCCAGCCTTAAGGATCTTGGGGTAGAAATAGGTATTTGCCTGTTACCATGAGTAAATTAATGAGGTTTACTTTTCACAGACAAAGTAAAGTGCCATGTCTTCACCACTAATAATTTATGATGTGTTTCCACATGGGACTTACCAACCTCACAATACGCAGCACTTCAGTACTAAAGTAGAAACAAGAAAATGCATCATAACGATGAGACAGTCTATTTAAATTAAGGAAAAACTTCTATCTGTCACACTAGATTCTGTCAGGCCATATGCACATGGAAAATGACAGTGTCCCTTTAATACAGCATCAAGAAAATAGTCACATTGAATCTTTCAGCTAATTAATAACTGATTTAAAAGTCATATTGATAATAACACATGAATCAATAAAATATTTACTACATTCTTTACTTCAACTATATGTGTTTGGATATTTTTAGAAAGGTGTACTAGTGTAAAACAGTGGTTTTAAATACGTCTGTCACAAAAACTGTTTATCCCAAAGTTTCTGTGTGTCATAGGCTACAAAACAAACCTGCTTATGAAAAACTCGCAGTGACTTTAGCACCCCAAGCTTCTACATGCTTGTACACTCATGGAAACCTTCCAAAGATTTTAGAGCCCTTGCCTCCTGTGCTTTGCACTGGTCTCTGCATCTTTCTGCCCTTACCAGAATCTACCTCGGCCTCCTGGACTACACTAGTGATTAAAGCAACAGGGTTTCAACAGGTTTTTTATATCTCTGTTAACACATTAAATTATATCGGTTATGCTACATACACCCTGATCAAAGACAAACCTGCAAATGACTGTTTATTGCATACTTCTTTGCTCAATATTTTGGAAAAAAATTATGACCAATTTAAATAATTACAATATTTAATGTCTAGCTAAATTAATATACACTAATATGATCTCATGCTATCCTTAGGTCTCAATTCAAGTTCTTTAAGAGATGGGAGAAGGTACATGTGAAAATACTTGGACATCTGTTTTCAAACATTGTCTCTATTACTCTTAGTGGTTAACAGTGATAGCAACATGCATTATTGTCTCTCACTCTTAAATGCTAGTTGCTATAGAAACTTGACATTGATTAAGATGAGGAACACGATTCTCAGAAAATATGAAGTGAACTAAAATTATTAATCTTGCACGTTCAACCAACAAGAATGAGACCTTGCATTTCTAATACCAGAGAGTAATAAAACTCTTCATAGGCTTACAAATGGCATTTTAGAAATTATGCCCAAATAGACTTTGTCTGGATATCATACATGGAAACGATGTGATCTGAAGCAGGTTTTACATGCTGACAGTAATGGTTAGCTATTTGATTGCTAATGAAAAGAATTTCAAAGAGCGTAGGCAAGAGCTTTCAAAGCCACTATTCAGAAGCAACTGTCCACCCAGAGCTTCTTATCCTAGCCCAGTTCTGGTTTTTGTGTACATAAGCTGCAACAAATTTCCTTCTTATGCTGCAATGCCATTCTGGAATCCATTCAGTTGACATCTAAGATACCTCTGTTCACACTAGCAAAACACATGCACACTTGATGCACTTCAGCTTGCAGTCACAGTAAGCATTCTACCATTTTATTGCATTAGCTTCATACAGCTTCAGCTGACATGGAGATCTTGTTACAAAGCTACATGTAGACCAAGTAACAATAAAAGCTGTGAATTTTCCTAGGCAACATCATAATATTTTGAGGTCCAAACTAATATTGTCCTTTTTTTTTTTTTTTAATTAATAGAAGTTTCTCTGTTTGCATTCCCTCAGACAGAGAGTGAATTTTGCTCAAAAAGCAAATAACGCAGGAAGGATAAACTTACTTCAAAAAGCATGTAAGAATTGATAATCTTTATCATCAACTTGAAAAACCAAGTTCTTCAAACCAAACAAAGTTTCTGTAACCTTTAGAAGAAATAGAAGATCTCTCATCTATTGAGTCCTGCTATAAGGCTGTCTACACTGACAGCTCTTCTGCTATGGCATCAGGCATACATGGTACCAGCAAAGCTTCAGTGATTTTGAGACAGCTCTGAAAACTACCAGCTTTCATGTTTACTGGGCAAAAGTACAATTTGTAAACAATGTGATTTGTTGAAAAACAACATCTTATTTGAAAATATGAAAAACCATTACTAGGAAATAGTAGGTCATAGAAAGTCCTTTTTTTAATAGGAATATCAAAAATTACTTTTCAAACATGTAAATGACAGCTGTTCCAAGTCATATCCAGCCTGCGTTCATTTGCAGGGCATTAGGACTTCAATCTTTCCTATTTGTACAACTGAATTCCCCTGAAATTGGGAAGACCGCCCCTGATCAGGGCTGAGAAGACATAGTGTATTGGAGCAGGAGGCAGGGATAAGATTCCTTTAGTTCTGCTCTGGTGCTACAGGTAACAGCAGAGCACGAAGGAATGCAGGCTCATTTCCCAGGAAAGTGACAAGATTCAAGAGCAGTGCTCTTGAACATGCCTGAGAAATGCACCATCTTCTCTTTCCAAGCTTGCCTAAGCTGAACTGTGCTTTGAAAGGCTGCACGAGCGTTTTTGAAGGGAAGAAATACTGATCTTTTAATTGGAAAGGAGAGCTAGAGACAAGGATAGCAAAACTGATGTGTGTTCTGTAAACATGTGCCTGAGCTAATAGTTAAGAAAAAGTACCTTTCTCTGATCCAGGGGATGTTATCCAGTGAGACACCTAGAAAGGGCAGCTATCACTGTTGGCAATATCTCACATTACCTGTGTGTAATCCTCTCAGATTTCATCAAATTCATTACCAGATCAATCAGGAAATTTCAAAATAACAATTGAACAAATCATTTTGCCATCTAACATTTAAAAGAAAAAAACTCAGAAAGTCTGCCAGTCCTCTTGTGGGAACAGAGGATATAGCAACTTTTTTTTTCATTCTGTAAAACACGTCCTTTAAATATTTATTAGTCTTGTACTTTCTACATGTGGCCACATCCCAAGCAAAAGCCCTCTACCTCTCACTAAAATATGCTTAAGAACATTCGCTGCATATGTAGTAAGAGTATTAAAGGTCCAGATGTGAATTAGAAAAACAACTGTGTCTATTATAGCTGAATTTCAAACTACTGGAGTAAGATCAAGCAGGAAAGTTGTGGTTTATTCCAGAGTACCACCCACACAATTCTTTGAGTAGGTTACCAAATGAGAGTAAATCTAACCAGTAAAATGCAAAACAAAGCTGTCACATCTGATTAAATTCCCAGTGACTGAATGGACAACGGACAAAAGATTTTCTCTAACTTCTGAAGCATTCACAATAAGCCTTGTGTAGACGTACAGCCACATATATCATAAATTTCTAATTAACAACTATTATTTTCTTTGGCTATAAAATATCACATACGATTCAACAAACTTGAGGAATACTTACAGGACTATTGTGTGGGAACAAAACGAAAGCTTCTCTTTTGAAATAGACGCTGTTTATTTTTGCACTCCAAACTTCAGAGAAGTGAAATTTCAGGACACATTACAGAACAGACGTTAGCAAAAAATACCTACACCGTGTTGTTGAAATGGTAATGACTGCAGTTTAAGTGAGATCAGCAAATACACTATTAACTTTGAGAGACTACATAATCAGTGTTATATTTAATTTTGAAAACCATTTCCTTGCTTTGGGAAGTACTGTCAGTCAAGGCAAACGTGTTAACTTCAACCATTTCTAGGAAGCGTTCACGTCTACCTAAATTTTTAACATGTAATGGACACATATATTTTCCTTAAATTGATAACCTGGTTATAAAGGATTTGCTTCAAAACTGGCAAGTCAGACACTCGGTCTGTAAGGCTGAGCATCTCCCAGCCTGCGCGGGGCGGGCACAACCATCACTGCTTTTGTCAGGGCACAGCAGAGACCCGTCCCTTTGACCAGCACAGACCTCAGCGCACCTCTGCACCCTCTCGACCCTTCCTCAGGCACATACAGCCTCCGCTCTTCTCACTGGGACAAATTTGGGCACAGGTTCTCAGACTTTGGGACCAGCGGGTCACTACCAGCGGCCTTTATCCCAGGCTGCGGCCAGGCCATGGCCCTGCACTGCAGCCAGGGCACGGGAAACCCTGGCAGGCCCCTGTGTGTCTCGTCAGGTGCCACCTCAATTACACTTTCACCAAAGCAGGCCTCCCCAGCACCTGTTGTTACGCCTGCCCCGGGCACGACAGCCACAGCAGGGCACGTTCTGCAGCACACAGTGTAAGCACCGGAGTACATGGGCTGAATTCCGCTAAACTCACTGCAACGCTGCTCTGCCCCAGAGACCACGGGTGGGGGACAGGAGGGACAGGGTTACAGGCACAGCACACCTCAGGCAGGCGGCAAGGGGCATCTCCGGGGGAGCAGGAGGGGGCTCACTGGCGGCTGTGTGAGGGGAGAGGAGCTGAGGCG
>NW_010133689.1:0-24771 GCF_000699245.1 Pterocles gutturalis | reverse complement strand
TTATATTTATTTTATTTATATTTACTGCTTTAAGAAAATAATTTCTTTTTTAGTTGATTTTGTTTGGCTTTTTGAACATGATCCAGACACTTGTTGTAGCTGGCCTAATGAGAACACCCTTTGGGAACTCTAAGCAGGTTATTTTTTTCCTTTTGTCTCTCAATAACAATATGGACATTCAAATATGAACATTAAATGCACAGTAATTTAAAAAAATAAACTTATTTGTCAGAGGAGTTTTAGTCTAATAGATTAGCAATTTGGGAAGAAAAATAATAATTTCAAATAATGTTTTTATGAAGACTGAATTTTCCAGAAATATAACAGATTACAGTACTTTATAGAATAAAACCTGTAATTCTTACTGCATACCACTAAGTATTAAGAGTTTGTGTACTCTACAGAGAGGTCTAAAGAGAGTTAAGCGTTGCAACATCTCTGAAGTGCTTTGTATAACTGAGTATCTATTAGATTCGGTGGGAGGTAAGAATATCTCATAGGAAAAAGGTAAAAAAAAAACTGCACAGATATAATATTTAAAGCACGTCAGTAGTATCAATCATCTGCAAATTAATGTTATCTTTGACTTTTTTATTTATAATACAAAATCAATCAGAATGTGTGTGAACCATTGGTAGGGCATTCATCTAATTCACTTCAGGTCACCTAAAAGAGGCACTAAAGCTAGGACCCTTACTGCTTTACATTCCTTCTACAGTCAGTGGATATACAGAATACAGGTGTGGGATATCTCAGCAAGGTATTTGCTATCAGGTGGAATCATTCTCCTTAAAGGAGCTTTTGCAGTGAGGAATCAGATTCACCTCAAACACGATTGGAAAAATAGTGTAAATGGGAGCCAGGCATTCACAAATATGACCTTGCTGTGAATATTATTTTATGTTGTAAATAACTCCTGTAATTAGAAGCAGTATAATCTTACTTGCCTGATATTAATAATGTAATATGTCTTCCTTCTTGTTGGATGCTCAGGGGAGAATTTGGAGCTTGAAGACACAAAGGGTGAACCCAACTGAGCTCAATTGGCAATAAGATTATGAGGCTTCACATACCAGTGCTTTAATTTTAAACCCTGAAACAGCTTGCTCCAGGGCCAAATATGAAGTAAAAAAAAGTATAGGTAAAACAATTTCAAGGTGTACAAGCTTGGTTTTCCTTTCCTTGACTGAGATAATGGGGGGGGGAGGGGGGAAAGTCCTCATAAACTGAAATGTGTTCTTGACAAATTTTCCTGAGAAATATTTTGTGTGATAGAACCATGAAATATATTTGAAGTGGTGACATTAAAACACCAACAACAAAACCCCTCAGTTAGTCAGTAATTTGTGAGGTTTTTTGTGTTACTTTGCTTAAAATTAATACAATAGCAAACATTCATATATTTGTTATTTCTATGTATTTTTTGTTTATTTAAAGTTAAAATGAGAAAAGTTAATGAGTAAAAAGAATGCAGCCATTCAGCTGTACAAAGGGAACTCCTGCAAGCCTCATTAGTATTACACTGCCTGCCCTGAACACAATCAAAGACACACATGAATGCTAGTCTGCTTTTATTATACGCATAAAGAGCAACCTGGGCTCATAAAAGTGTAGCTGGCAACTTTGTAAAAACATAACAGCTTGTTTGTAGTGGTTCCTTTGTAGCTATCTAACAAAACAGTGCCTTCCAAAAAATAGCTAGCAGCTATTTATGTCAGAACTGCCTTATTTGTCACTGTGAAATGAGTGTTCTCACTGTATTCTAGTTCATAAAGAGGGGAACTGTCCTCTCTTGCCTACTGCTCAAAATCAAGTGCAAAAAATCCACATGTTCAATGTATTCTAAAGATTAAGGATTAGAACTGTCTGAATAATACAGAAGTCACCTTTAGACAGATACAGTCAAATTCCACTTAGACATTTTTGTACATTTTATTGCTCATTTTCTGAATAATCGGAAATATCTGTTCTCACAAATATTTAAGAAATTAATATTCTCATTAAAAATATTAATTTTTTCATGTGGAAAGCTGCATTCTTTTTTCATCATTCATTTGCTTATTTTCCCATTTTAAGAGTTACAGTTTTGCAATTACAAAAAAAGATTATGTGTCAACTAGGTGAGCTGTCCTGCACTGAAATGACAAACAGCAATAGGGAATAACCACAGAAGTCTAAGAACACTCACAGAGTGCATTTTATTTCATTTTTTTCCATGGAAACCATTCACAGCACATTTGGAGAAACCTGTACTGCTTCACAAATAATCTTTATCATAAAAATAATTTACTTTGTCAAAAAGCTTATTCACAAAATAGTTTGACAGTTTCTTGCTTTATTATGCTTTCAGTCATGAAAAAGCTTCAAAGGTTGAATGTCAGGATTTACTCTACTTTTACTATATAAAATCTTATATATTTCAAATGGCTTGCATGAAAAAAAAAAAAAAAAGAGAAAGAAAAAAAGTGCAAAGACAAACTTACATCTACTAGTTTTAATTTCTCTCTGACCTGCAATAAATTCTGACAGAATTGTTTACAGTGAGATTCTGTTAAAATAAAGTTGGATCACCACCATCTATCATCATTTGCAAAAGTATTCTTTTTCTAGCATGGAATTCTTCCCCATCACTATTAAGAGACTATACAGGAAACTAGATGGTGCAAAAGGCAGAGGTAAACTTTATCCTTCAATTTCTCATACAAACATAATGCCCTGATTTAAGCATTAATATAGCACAAAGAAAGAAAAAAAAAAAACCAAAAAAAAAAGAAAATAGTTCCCTTTTGAAAGCTTTCTGTACCTTGCCACACTGTGAAATTTTGGAAGCAACTCCTGGTTATGTCAAAAAATTCTGATTTACAAAGGAGTGAACTCAGTTAATGGAATTTCTGACACAGACAGTGGTATGCACTAGGTATGGTTGTTGAAGAAATGAATCATCTTGCCTGATTATCTTCTATCCAGAGGTTGAAAAGACCTGAGGAAATTTTCAGCACACACAACCCAACCACACGTGGCCATTCCAAGTGTCATCCTTCTTCCAAAATTCTTCACTAAAGTGCTATCTTCAAAACTCTCAAGTGACAAAACATCATTAGCTGATGGATTTCTGGAGCAGCTATTTGAAAAACTAAAACAAAATATTCAATGCTTGCACCCATTCAGAAAGGTTGTTTTATGCTCCTGAAGTACAAGTGGAGTACAATGCTGGTCTGTTTGCTGACATTATTTAGGTCTTGTCTACACTAAAGAACTTCTGGTATTATAAACATGAACGCCCCAGTAGAGACATAGCATTTCCTGTCTCAAGGAGTTAACTTGCTGGTTTAGTTTTATTACTTCACTAAAACATGCAAAATGAATTAACCAAAACTTTTTTTTTTTGCCAAAGCAACCTTCATCCCAGGAGATTTGCCAGTAATTGCAGCCCTTTAATTCAGCCAGTTCAGCTGCCTTCAGAGTTTGCTCTTCCAGGCCATGCATCCTCAGCTTCATGACACTGCACTGAGAGTCTATCTTAAAAGCTTTGGTAATCTCAAGGGTATACTGCACCTACTGCTCTCAGCTCATCCACAGAGGCAGTCAGTTAATCATCAAAGACACTAAGCTTGGTCAAGCACGATTTTGTCTTGGTAAATTCATGCTGATTGCCCCTGATGACCTTCTTGTTCTTTCCACATTTGAAAGCATATTTCAAAAGTACATGCTCCACGTTCTTTCAAGGGATGAAGGAGAGCTTTCATAGCTTATAGCATCCTAGGTCCTCCTTCCTGACTTTCTGAAAGATGTGCTTTAGATGTATTTTTTTCAGTCTCTAAGGTTCTCTCCTTGTGTCCAGGATTTTTCATATATGGTGATGAAAGGGAAGGGGATACAGTTGCAAAAAACTGATAGAGAGTGAATGGAATAGCTGTTCCTACACAACTGATGCTTGTTCAGAACAGAAGAAAAATGCATGATGATGGTTATGAGATTGTTACTAGGATTTAGTATCAGTTGTATATGAAAAAAAGTATGTTTGTTCTACAAGATTTGTGAAGTGAAAAAGGAGAAATTATTTGGATGGACAGATACAGATTTGTGTATAGATCATGAGTTGGAACAAAAGAATAATCCTAACCATGCAGAATCAAAGATGGGAATCCAAAACTGGAGAAACTGCATACTGAGATGAAATGGAATTTGAAATGTATGTTTATCTGTCTAGAGACTGGTAAAGTTCAGTGCAAAATTATAGGAAATCTTAAAAAAAAAAAAAAAAAAAAGTTTTGATAGTCTATTCTGAAAGAAAATACTTTAATATAGATATATCAGTCATGCAAACCAGGAGACTGAGGGAAGACTTGGACAAAAAATCAGAAGGGAAAGTGAAGCTAGCAAAGTCTGACGAAGAACAATGGACTGGAAGTTTTAAGAGGTCTATGACTAAGTGAGTGGATGGAGAAAAAAAGACTTGAGGAGACAGTGGTTGGAGACGACGAAAGGTTGTGGATAAAAGGGTCAGCAGACAGCAAAATACTTTACATGAAAATAATCTGCATATCCACTTAAATTTTGCATCAAAATGCATGAACATTATCAGCCCACAAGTTTCTCAGGAATTTTAAGACTAGAATTTCCTCTCCTTTGAATACTGATACCCTAAATCTATTTTTTTTCTTTTTTACCTTTCTTCACACATGAGTATCTATACATAGCAGTCATATATATATGTATGATTATTCACCCTTCGTCAAGGTACCATGAGATCTAGTTTATTAGTTGATACTACATTTTTCTAAAAATGAAAAAAAAAAAAAACAAAACCAACAGAATTCAGGAATGTGAATGTGGGAGATACAATATAACCAATGAGTAGAACAGTAAAACCTCTCTTGTCCTTTCCTGCCATCACACTGGAGAAACAGAACTGATAGTACTACAATAAATTTGTCTACATAAACATATGTATGTCAACTTATTGACATGCCATTAACAGCTTAAAGTTTGATGAAATAGAAATCTAGATGGTACTCTAAAATGTGAGGTGTGAGATGATGGAGAGCTTCTAAGTGTGAACCAGACCTAAGCTTCCTATTTAAAATACAGACTCTCAGTAAAACCTCTGAAAAATTGTAAGCAATTTAGGACAATGGATCTCGCTGTGGTTTGCTTCACTGGTTGAGCTGTAACAGGCCAGTCCTCAGACTGTCACTGGGAAGGTTTTATATTTTTGTGGAGCCTTTTCAGTTTGTTTTGCAAAAGATATAAAGCTTAATGTCTTTAAACAGTCCACTCAGTTCAAATATTTATGCCCATTTAATGAGCTATTGGCATACAAGGAAGCACAGGGCCGTATTTCTTTCTTGTTGTTTTTGGTGGCAGCAAGACAGAGATCCTTGGAACAGAAGGTTACCCTGTGTTGGTTAAAGAGGACCTAAGAGGATTAATACTGTGGATTGCCTGTATAGTTATTTTGCAGTAGTTTATACACACAGTAGCTGTGTAGATAACTAGTTAAAAACAGATTCTCCTGTGATTTTATGTAGCCTATAATCTATGCAAGTTTACATTCAGTGCCTTAGGTTTCCCAGAATTTAAGGTAGTCTTGCTTTAGGAAGCATCCATAAAAGAGCAAGTCAATGGCAGGAAAAACAGAAACTTGGATTCTGGATAATGATCCTCTAGTCACAATGATCATAGTTCATTCTCTGCCTTGAACTATGACATCTATGCAGCGGTCAGAATACCTGTACAGAATTTTTTCCATTCTTTCCAGCAACTTGTTATTTAAGATCCAGTGTCCCCACTCCATAGTTACACTGTAGATGCCTCTATTACTATAATACTCAGCCTCAATATTTCTCCCTAAGTTATTTTAAAATTCCAATAATAACTTCGCAAAGGGGTAGAAAAAGGAAAGTCATAAAATGAATTTTTGAATAACAGGCAAGAAAGAGCTATCTGAATAAATTTCCTCCTTTCTATGACTGTCTTAAAGGAGACAGCAAAGTTGAAGAGTTAGATTCACTGGATAAGTAAAACAGTTTATAATCTCTGAGTAGATGGCAGCAGTTGGTGGGTATTGAAAAATGAAAAATATCTTCCTGTTTCAGAAACATTCCTTTATTTTGGGCTTGATTTTTTATTCTACAGACTGAGGGAATGATACAAAACCTATTTTAACAAATAAGCAGACTTCCCACTTCCTTCAGTGTGTTTTGCATGATGTCTTCAGTGAAATATTTTACTATCCAAAGAAATCCACGTCTAAAATTTATGATTTTGTAGATTCAATGCATTATCCTCCTCCTTTTCCTTCTTCACTGACCTTGGTGTCTACAGGGTTGTTTCTCTCACATTTTCTCACCCCTCTCTCCCAGCTTCTGTGAAGTTTTTACCATTAAATATATTGTCACAGAGGCACCAACAGCATTGCTGGTGGGCTCGTCTTTGGCCATTGGCTTGTCCACCTTCAAACCAGCTGGAACTGTCTCTGACTGACATGCAGAAAGCTCCTGGTGTCTTCTCACAGGAGCCATCCCCGCAGCTCCCCTTCCTGGTACCAAAACTTTGCCACATAAACACAATATAGGCATTTGCTTTGCCTTACAAAGAAAAATTATAAATGCAGTCTAATGGTTTCTCATTAATACCACTGACAACTGTGCAAAAGTTGTTAAGTAACCGTGTAAATCACACAGACCACAACTACTTCCTGGGCAAACTGGACCACTCATGGAGATATACAAACATATCGAAAGTCTCTGGAAACAACATGCTGTGCAGTTTTGGGGGTTTTAGATTTTATCTCATTGCAAAGCTCAACAGCACCTAAACCTTTAGTACCTAAACTAGTGACTGGATCTTATAAACAAACAAATGAATAAATAAATTATCTCTAGAGTGCAAAGGGAGCTTTCAGTTGAAGCAAGATGTGTCTGAATCTAACGTAAGGAATTAATAATGCAACTCCTGTAGATCTGTTCTTTACCCCAGAATTGCACAAAATCTGTATGTGCCTTGTTTCTTTAAGTTCATATTTCCCAGGTCCTAGAATTGCATAGAAGTCAGCATCCGACATTATACAGGGTAAAATATATCACACCCCTGAACAGGATTCAGTTAACTAAACATGAGCATCTAGTACATGCTGAGATGCCCTAAGGTATGCCATCTGGCCTCTGGCTATCCTGCAGAAGGACACGGCTCTCTTCTTGGTCCAGTGTCCCATTTGTCAGCCTCATGTGGATGTCCTGAATGCCTGAAGGCATCTCAGATTTTACTGCATTAATTTGTCAGGGCAAATGAATAAAGTCTCAGAAGCCTAGCATATAAAAGTTAGACCTTCAGCTGCCTAAATATTTCAGTAAATCTACACTAGTGTGTGTAAATACATTAAAATTACAGAAGATACAACATATGAGTAAACCAGCTGTTTTAAAAATAATTATGTTTCATAAAACAGAATACATATTAAAGATCATTTAAGTGTTTACTATTCTTCAGTAGCACTTTATTCTGAAAAATATATAGCTCTTGTGATCATTTTTATGATTTCTCTTATGTTCTTTTCCAGCACATTATGAAAGAAAGATATTTTACAAGATCATGTGTCATGCAATCTTATCACTTCAGATAAAAATGCTTTGTCATTGAAGTATTTTCTTACAGTTTAATTTTTTTGCACACAGGCTCCCATATACCCACTATCCATTGTCTCTGGTTCATAGGATTTACACAGTCCACTGCTCTGTGAAGATTGTGTTGCTGAAGGCAAAGCAAGTATTCAACAAAGATATAAGTTTCAAATTCAAGTACAACCTCCTTTAAAAAAGTAAAACAGCTCTTCTCAGCTCTGGTGAGGCCACAACTGGAGAACTGTTTCCAGTTCTGGGCTCCCTGGAGAGACATGCACATCCAGCGAGTCCAGCAAAGGTTCCCAGAGATGCTCAAGTAATCATTTGTCCTGTGAGGAGAGACTGAGGAAGCCATGACTCTTCAGCCTCGAGAAGAAAAGGTTCTGGAGGGATCTCACCAACGTATATAAATACCTCAGGGGAGGGTGCGAAGGCAATGGAGCCAGGCTTTTTTCAGTGATGCCCAGTGACTGGCGCAGAGGCAATGGGCACAAAGTGAATAACAGGAGGTTCCCTCTGAACATCAGGAAACACTATTTTACTGGGGTGACTGAACACTGGCACAGGTTGCCTGGAAAGGTTGTGGAGTCTCCCTTCTCGGAGATATTAAAAACCTGAATGGGTGGAACCCAGATCAATTTGCTCTAGTAGATCCTGCTCTAAGCAGACGATTTGGCTGAGATGATCTCCAGCTGTGCCTTCCCACCTCAGCCATTGTGTAATTATCTGAGAAAATTACAGAGGTGCACAGCAAAGAATTAAAATGAAAATGCCTAAGCAATCCTTATAGCCTAAACTCTGCCCTCTCCTGCCTTTAAGTATATTCACACACATATATGATTATTGTGTAGAACAATATTCACACTTTTAACTGTCTTATGTTTTTGAACATAAAACTTAAAAAATATATATCTTTTAAAGATGCTTAGCCAGTCACTTGAGAAGTTTACAAGTCAATTATTCTATAAACTCAAGTTTTCCAAATGTTCTGTTTCTGTCATTCCTTGGCTCTTCTTTCTGTATTTTCTCTTTTTTCAAAAAAAAAAAAAAAAAACAAAAAAAACCCCCAAAGTAATATTTACCCATATGTAAAGTGTAACTACGCAGAAGACTGTGTATATGTATAATATATACATATACATAAATATGTGAAAACCTGAAAGTTTAAACAGTAGTGTTGGTGAAAATTAATGGAAAGAAAGTGAACATCAGGTAAACTAAAACTCTGTCTGGCAGATATTGTAGCCTCAAAAGACAACTAGATAAAATATGGTATTAAGACAAAAAACATTTAACTGAAGCTTAGTTTTTATTAAGCATGATATCCCTGGTGAAAAAGTTATAAAATTATATCTAGAGCAAATTGTTTTCTCAGCCTCAATTGTGAAGGCTCTATGACGGTATAAAATACAAAGAACCACCATTTGGGAGTTTATTAAGAAGGTTCACAAGACAGTGTCAGAAGACACCTATAAAATATTAGGTGATTTTTCTAATGGCAGCTGTATATCACTCCTGACATAGTTTTAAATGGGTTTGTAGATGTAAATGACCACAAGGAAATGACTTAATCTATTACTGCAATATATTTCTAATTGAGTCTGAAAAAGTGTTTCCAAAGGTGATTTAGACAGACTGTGTTGTGGTGTTGTGTGATGGGTTTGTTTGGTAGCAGGGGAGGGGCTACAGTGATGGCTCCTGTAAGTAACTGATAAGAGTTCCCCCAGCTCCAAGTCTGTTTGGTAGCAAGGCAGGGGTGCACTACTGAGCTGCCCCTGTGAGAAGCTGCTGGGAGTTTCCCCAGCTCCAGGCCGGACCCACCTCTGTCCAGGGCTGAGCCACTCGGCGCCTCTGCGAATGACACATTTAAGAGGGGGCACAGGGCAGGGAGCAGTGGCATGACCCCGGGCAGGGCCTGGCCCAGCCAGTCCGTCCAGTTGCCTGCTGCCTGCCCAGCCTCCGCCATGTCCCAGCCGACCCAGTACAGCCCCTGCGCGAGAGACAGGAGTTTCTCAGGAGCCAGTGAAAGAACCTGCAGTGGAGGGATGTGAGAGAGACAACTGAACAGACATGAAGGTCAGTGAAGAGAACAGAGAGGAAGGAGGTGCCTCAGCACAGAGATTCCCCTTTGTTGAATAGACCGCCAGAGGCAGTTATTGGAGAACTGTGGCCTGTGGGAAGGACTCACGTTAGAGCAGTTTGTGAAGGTCTCTCCTGTGAGAGGGGACCCCACGCTGGAGCAGGGAAGACTGTGATGAGCCCTCCCCTGAGGAGGAAGAAGCGGCAGAGACAACACTGGATGGACTGACCGCAACCCCCATTCCCTGACCCTGCGCTGCTGGGGCAGGGAGAAGGTGCAGAAATCAGGAACAAAGCCTTTGGGCCCAGGAAGATGGGAAGGGTGGGGTAGACATGCCTTTTTAAGATGTAGTTCTCATTATTTTGCTCTGTGTTTGATTGTTAATGAATTGAATTATTTTCATATTTTCATAAGTTGAATCTGTTTCTTGCCTGTGACTGTAAGTGGTAAGTGAACCCTCCCTGTCTTTGCATCAGCCTGTGAGGTTTTTAGCAACAGGCTGTGTGGTGACCTTTAAACATGACAGATGGAAAACCAAATTTTGTCTACAGTTCATTGTAATGAAATGAAAATGGTAATAGAGTTTTAAACTGACAACATATTAAAATTAATGCAATAATGTGGTGACTAATTAAGATGATAGATTTATAGAACAGTTTACACGTGGTATGAAGCTTTCTAAAGAGTAAGCATTAAAGTGAAAACAGAAAAAAACACATTGTGGATTAAAAAAATCTGCACAGCGGTAACACTTTTAAAGAGATGTAAGGTAAGGTATAAAAAGGTAGTCTACTTTTTCTAACATTTATGTTAAGTGAAAAGGAAAAATAAGTACTAAAACTACTTAAAAAGCACTTGGAGTTTTAATTAATAACTCTGCGGCTGTGCTTGGACAAAGCCTGTACCTTGAAATGGGAATTCATCAATGATTACAAAGATACTCTTCCCACACTTTTTTTTTTTTTTCTTTTTAAATTAGTTACTTGGAGTCAAATTCCAATTCGATGGGATTTTTAAAAGCTATTTGATGGCCTGATTCACAAAAGTCAATGTGAACAGAGATAGGTTAAGTATGAGGGTTTTGAAAAGGCTAATTACTTAATGAGTTGAATGAGTGGAATGAGAACACATGATGAGACAGTGAAAGAAAACATCAATATGCCTATATTTTTCTTATATGATGGAAGTAAATGAAGGCAACTGAGAGCTGCAATTGAGTCGGTGTCAGATCTGTATTAAAAATCAATTCATATTTGAGTTAACGTAAGTAGACCTTACTGTTGACTTCAATATTCGGTTTATTTTCCAGATGTGCAAGAGAGTAGCAACTGTGAAAAGCAGATCCAAAGGACTTCTGAACCTAGACACATTTTCTGCCACTACAGAAACTGGACAAAATTTAATCTGTGATATCATCAAATTTCAGGAAAAAAATATTCCTTCAGTTTTCTAGTTTTATAATGAGGAGCAATTTCAGTGGTTGTCAATCATCTGTTTGAGAGAATGAGTCATAATCTTTACTCCAGACTACTATTATCATAAGTGCAAACGACTGGTTTAATTATGTACGTTAGAAAATAGGATGATTCCTTCCAGCTTGTACTGATAGTAGTAATATTGAAATCATGCCTAGATATCTCAGTATGGGATTGGTCTAGAGCGTTTCATACAATGAATACGTGTGAAAGAAAGAGAAATCACCCTCATGTTTTAAATGTATGAGAAACTGAGAGGAGATACTCTAAGGGCAAAAATTATATGGGACCTCAACATCCAAATGCAACTGGGAACATACTTTGCAGAAGATATTATCCAGTGCAAGATTGTCAACGTCAGCTCAAGTCTTTTCCAGCACTGCAGAGAAACATGAAATTTGCTCCCCTTAAGGGCTGGGTGTTGTGGCTGGGCTGCTTTTTTCAATAGAAAATAACTGGAAAAGAGGATCATACCTGAAGAGGTGGTACTTGCTGTTCCAGCTGCTTTGCAGTGTGGGTTGGGTATTTATTTAGAGCCAAATGGCACATTTTTTTTGCAGACACCATCTCATATTTTTTCATTGGTGGAAGCAGCAGTGACCTATAGGCCATGCAGAAGTCAACCATGTACTTCATCGATGTTACACACTGTGCTTCATCGTACATCTGTCAGCCCCATGGAACAGGAGACAGCTATAGATGACAGCCATATACTCTCCATGACAGCATGTGAGAACTGAATCTCTTCCTTCAAATTTGACCTGACAAAGCAGGAGGTAATTTACCTATTTGTGGAATAATAGCTGAAGTGACTTTTTTTTTTTTTTTTTGGTCTTTCATGCAGAATTTTATTTGTCTGTTTTTGAAATAGTGCTCGTCATTAAGTTTTATTCTTAAGTAATTCTCCATTTGTTTATGTCTGCAAATTGATGATTTTTTGAAAATGTAGTACTAAATCTTATTTTCAACATACTGGTGCAAAACTAGAAGCAATAAGAATGTACAATGAAATATTTAAGGCAGAATTTAGTTGCATAATGCCAAAAATCTCAGTTATCTCAGTTTTTGGGTCTGACAGCATAATCCTTCATTTCCCAAATATAAATGGGAATAATAAATAGGAATAAATGATAATAATGCATCAAAAGTAGGTAGAAGAGAAAACAAAGTCTTTGAAATGCTTTGAAATTCTCGCAGATATTTTATCTGGAACTTCCAAATACTATGTGGATGAAACACTTACTAAAACCCCAATAAAATACAAATAAATAAAAATTTGTGTTAACCTCTACTGAAAAGCAGGTCATTACTATTTTGCAAAATTAATTATACTGAAGTGGGGACAAGGGCTGAAAGAAAACAAATCCAAAGAAAATTGTTTTTCTGTAGTTAAAGAGCCACATACACTTGCAAAATGTCAGCAGCTGCTTTGGTGCAGGAGCTGTTATAGTTCCTTAATTCTCAAAGTGACAAAATCCCAGTGATCCTTATAATCCTTAAAATATGTTGCAGATATATTTGGCAAAGTTCCTAGTTTTGAAGGAGTGGATTATTATGAGTGGTGAAAAATTTTTGTGTTGGCTGGTCTGTTAAACTCTTAAGACCAGAAAATAGAGATCAGATATTTTGAAACAGTCTTCCAATAAAAACAAACAAACAAACAAACAGAAATAAACAGATTAAAAAAAACCCTAACAAAATCTCAGCAGGTGTTTACATGAAAGAAACACTGTAGTGTTTACCTTCTTTAGCTTAAGAACATGATAAGTACTAAGAGAAAGGTGTTTCCAGACAAGGTGATGTGAGTTGATTTGAATAATAATTAAATAAATTGTACCAGAAAATAAATAATTCTAATATTTCTTGACAAGGTAAAGGCCTCTGTTTAACACAGATGTTTTTCCATGACAATTCAGTCTGAACTGGGGATATTCAGCTTTTCAATCTTGAAATCCATCCTCATAGTTCAAATACAGCTTCTCAGGGCTGCAGCTGCCAAATTGAGTTAAAAAATACTTGCATCTAAAACCAAATATGAAAAACATTGTTGAAAAACATAAACACAAGTTTAGATTCTTTGATACCAGTTTGAAGGATTTTGCTTTCATTTTGGGAGGGAGAAATTGGAGGAGAACAAAATTGTTTATTTGAAAGGCATTTTAAAACAACAAAAATAAGAAGATTTTCTTTACTTCTCTACTGTGTTCTCTGCACCAGAAAAGTTACTCTGACAAAAATATCTGTAGTGATGAGATATAACAAAATTGAATAGATACATCTAATAAGTACAAGTTATTAACTGTGGTAGTTATGGTGAATTACTACTGAATTACTTATTTACTTGATTTGAAATGACAGTGGCTAAAAAACCCCTGAAATTTCTAGAGTATAGTCTTTCTCTTAGAAAGTAAGCATACACTGCTTGAGTGCTCTGGGTTGCAAGGCTCTCCTAAGATGAGGAATCAGACACCTCTAAGTGCCTTTGCCGAGATGACTGGAAGTCACCTCAGATAATTGGACTATCTGCTCTTTCTGTAGGTCATGAAAGATCTGGTGTAGCAAGGGCACTGGAGCTCAGCAAAAAGGCATTGGAAAAGCTCCTTAGAGGTATAATTCCAGCAACAACTAACTACACCAAATGTTTTGTCCTGGAGGTCACTCTCCAATCCTCTGCATTCTGTGTAGATGTATTTGCAAATAGTAGTGATATAAAGGAGATCCACAAACAAAACAGAAAATGTTCAAAAAACAATACCAATGGTTTATTTCTCCTCAATTGTTGTTGTTGTTTTAACCCATTTTATTTCTATTGCTAGTATACTGTATGTGACTCTGATAATTCTTGCTGAAACCATTATCGACTCCTAATGAAGGAGTAATGTCATTTAACTGAATGAAGTATCTGACACCATAGGCAACCAAGAAAAAAGTACACATATTTTTCTTTTAAAGTAGAGCACATACAAGACATTTGGTAAGAAGGATGTTTCTCTATATTTAAACAAGTAATTGACAAAATTATTTCCCTTCCCTCTCCTTTCCTCTCTACTCCTTGACTCCCCTCACCTCACCTCCCCTCCCTTACTCCTCTTCCCCTACCTTTTTCTTTTCCCTTTGTTAGTTTTAAGGAGAGTTTATCCTCCTTCTCTAGACAGCTATACTCTCTTCCTTATTCCAGGGTCTGTGGATGAACAGTATTTGCCATGTATGGCTAGATGAATAGAACCTCTAAAAAAAAAATAAATACAGAGGTGTAGTTGGCTATTGTCTATATTGTTTATATAATATGTATACACACACAAATTTATACATTCTATATATTCACAAACTACATTTATATACATCTATACATACTGCATATGTATCTATAATGTGTATATAGTATATACTACCTGATATGTACATGTAGTATGTATATGTATTATGTGTGTGATACATAGTGTACATATATACTCTTTAAAAGCATTGAACTGATTTTGCGTTACTTCAGTGAATTTATTCTAACTCAGTGAGATTCTGTGAAGTTACATGAATTTTACATTAGCATGAAATTAGAAAGATCTCTTTACAATGAAAGACTGTAATAAAACAAGATTCTGTGTGAATTCATCTCCCCCTTCTTTCTTTCAGTTCCACACCTGCTGTTCCTACTATGACTTTCCTTCTTCTTTCATCACTGTTTGTCTCAAGTAACTTATTTTTTATCATTTTACAGTGTTGTATGATCCATTTTTCATTGCCCCATCAGCTTCCTTCAAATTAGCAATATTATTCAAATTCTTTCTCATCTTAGTAGAAGCACAGAAGACTAACATCCTTTCTAACAGAATCCCTATGGAATGTTATCTTTATACCCTATCTCAGTTTCACTTTTGTGGTGGGTTGACCCCAACCATTAACTAAGCACCTACCAGCTGCCCACTCACTCCCTGCCCCCGGAGAGATGGGGGAATGAATTGTAAGAACAAAAGTAAAAATAATTCATGGATTGCGATAAAGACAGTTTAACAAATGAAGGAAAGAGAGAGGAAAAAACCCAAGTGATGCAGAGGCAATCACTTACCAACTCTCACCAGCAGACTGATGCTCAGCCAGTCTCTGAGTAGTGGGTGCTTTGGAGAGTCTATTCCCCAGTTTCATTGCTGAGCATGATGTTACATGGTATGGTGTGAGAGGCTGAACTGTGGGACTTTTGTCTCGAAGATTGCTTGGATGTTTCATGGTGAAGCCAGTCTGGTGCGGTGTGAAGACCACCACCATGTGCTGGGACATGCGCAGTGCACCGCGAGGGAGTATGCAGTGCGTGTACACCACGGACACGCTTGAGAGGGGGTGCTGGACCTGTCAGACGTGCTGATGCCATGGAAACCCTCGGCCCAATGGACTTTCTCCAGCTGGCTATAAAAGTCTGCAGGAAAGCACCCTCAAACTGTGTATGTGTTTTTGTGCATGTGTTTTGTGGTGTGTGCATGTGGGGAGGCACGTGAGCAGAGGTGTGAGTGTGTGTGTGTGTGTGTACGCAAAGGTGTGTGTTCACCATCCAAGGCTTGTGGATAGTGGGACTGTCGTGGGAACTTGGGTGGTAACTGTTTCTTGCCTCTGTATCCTGACTTCTTGCTTAATTTCTACCTTTTTTCCCACTTCTTTTCCTATCACTTCTACGTTTTATTGTTGATAAAGTTGGTTTGGGTGTACTGTATCTGACCTCATTTGGTCTTAATCTTGTTCTGGGATTGCTTCAAAACCTCCCCGACTTTGGATCGGGACATATGGGAAATCCCTTTGGTCAGCTGGGGTCAGCTGTCCTGGCTGTGTCTCCTCCCGAAATCTAGGGGGACAGAGTGAGAAACAGAGAAGGCCTTGATGCTGTGCAAGCATTGTTCAGCAATAGAAAAAAAAAAATGTTCATGTGTTATCAACACTGTTTTAGTCACAAAAGTAAAACACAGCACCATATGGGCTGCTCTTAAGAAAATTGATCCCATCCCAGTCAGACCCAGTACATTTTACCTCTAAACTTGGTTAAATTGTTGTACCTTACAGTTGCTATTAATTCATTTATGACATATCTCCTTTGTACTTTCCAGTAAGAGTTCTGATTTACTAAAATTTGAATCTACTAAAACAATGGCCTCTCTTGGTATCTTTTATCTATTTTGTTCCACTACTTTTGACGGAACTCATTATGCTCCCAAATTTTTCCCCTGGTTGTATTTCATTATTGTACCCTCCCTTGCTTCTCCTCTGATTCTTGATTTCTCCTCCAAAGAAATCTGGAGCTGTTGGAAGATGCTGCTCTCCCCTTTGAAAATGACTATAGCATGGGGTTCTGCCTCTCATGCAGAAGCAATGCTTTTTTCTATTGTATATGCTACTTCTCATATCCCATAGCAACCACTACAATGTCATGCAGTTTGTACTAGATGTCAAGAAGCAACACTCATGAACCTAGTTTTGCAATTGCATTGAGTAGTTCAGATACTGCAAGAAGAAGCCAGAACGACTTTTTCCCAGATCAGTGGCCCTACCAAATATTACCTCACGTGTGCACATGTGCACCTTTCTTCTCATCCTGCAGTTTCAGCATTTTTGAAGCTGTATCACTGAACAGCAAAAAAGCAGCTGGAAAAAATTCCCCATCTTTTATCTGGACAGGTCTATACCCTGATGGACTAGGAAATTTTCAGGGAAATTGAGAGTTATTTTTTTTAACTCATGAGGAGGAAGCTGACACTAACTTGTATACCTCTTGAGTGTTTCAGTTCTTAGACAATATTGTTGCATTATTAAAAATGTGCATTGCATAAAGTTACACTGTTCCTCCCTTCACTTGCATAGTGACAGCCTAAGAGAAGTTCGTAGAAGTGCTAGTCCTCTGCATAAAAGTGAATTTAAAATAAAGCCATATGACTCAAATCTGTTCTTAAAATCAGAACAGAGATTATAAAATGTAAGTTATGTTATTTCAAGACTTTTCAGTACTTAGCAGTAGAGCTATCAGAAATGCACTATCTGGGAACATTATCATGCTCTAATCTTGAATGAACAGAGCTTCAACAAATTTAATGTATTATTTCATTGAACTGAGGAGAGGCACTGTAGTTATGAAATACTTCCAAATTTGTAATGCAAATTAGACAAAGGCAAATCAGACTTAAACATGCCTCTGAAACAGACAACACACTATGCTTTCCTCAATCTGCAGTGTTTTTCAGTGCATTCTCACTGTTTTGATTATAAGAAGCAAAAATACTATATAGTCATGTGTGACAGCTTGTAGCATCTCCTGTCCTCTTCTCTTTTCAGAAATTGAAGGCTTTTCTTTTGTTTTGTTTGGTTTTGTTTTACTTTGTTTTGTTCAGCAGTCATTAACACAAGAGTGACACTCCTCCTTTCAATAGCAAGACCCCTTTACTTCCACCCCTCTGAAATCTTAATACAGTCTCTCTTTCAGTCTGGGTTTCAGGCACTGATGGTCTATAAAATACATTCTGCTTCTGCACTCCAGACTTTTCAGTAGAAATTATTTCCTTAGGCAAGAAAACATAAGACAAATTTGCTTAATATCTTTACGCCTAAATCCTGTTATGATTGATCTATAAACACACAGGCCTGTAATAAAATATTGCTGTTGCTAGTAACAGGCCATAAGATTTTTAGTGAATTTGTAAAGCCTCAGGACTGAGGCTTGTCAGGCTTGCTCAGTCTTAGCTTTTCTTGACGTGCCTGCAGCTTGTTTTACTTGGTTTAGCTGTGACAGCAATTTCCCTAACTGACCAGGTGTCCCAGGCTAATTGGTTTTACTCTCATTGTACGGTGCAAATACAGCTTTAGATAGATAGCATTAGCAAGCAATTGTTCAATGTAGAATGAGGTATTTACAACTCTGGCACAATGATGTAGCGCAGAGAAAGACAGGCCTGGTATGATAACAGAGGCTTTGCACAGTAGAGACACAGGATGTGATATGGAGGGGCACAGGCACAAGAGGGTAAGAGGTGGGGTACTGGATTGGCCCTGGAGATCCCACAGCTATGAACAACTAACTCATGTTCAGTTAAAGATAAGCAGACTGGGACCTAGGCATGACTGCTTTTAGGGGTAATAAAGAGAACAAAGAAATTGTATGGGACGTACGCATAAGGCACCGTGTACAGTAATCTCAAATATAATGTGGAGCTCAGACCAAGGAAGAAAGAGAAAGGTATAAAACTGTGTTAGCAAACATGTGAAAACAACTGTAGTACATCCTAGAGTGACCAAAAAGAAACCATCAACATGGACAGCACATTCCAAAGGACTCCAGAAGCCTACGACTTGATGTAATACCCACTCCAATAACAATATGAAACCATCAGCCCCCAGGACTCTGAGGAGCAGTGGAAGTGTGAGCATAGCACAAGGAAAAGGGGTAGAAACAAAGTCTATGTGTAATAACTGTAACTGCATTATTATGCTTCCTTTTCTGTAAAAATTAAATCTAGATTTAAAGAGATTCTTAAACTAGACCAGGTTTGTATCATACTAACAATGAATTCTTGTCTCTCTCTATATATGTGTAAGGTTTGCTTCCTATTTGTCCATAAAGGATACTTTGAGCATAACACTTATACTATTTCCAAGATTACTTAAGATTCCACCTTAAATACTGAACTTCATTTTCCAAACTACTTGTTCCTTTGTTTCACTTGGATTTTTTCCAGCTTCTTTCTCACAACAACCACATCTTCTAACATCTTCTCTTTTCAGTCATTTCCCATAGAAACACACTTTCTCTTATGATTACTTTCTGAAAGCCTCTTAAATGTCATTGAAAGAGAGACCATAGATCTCCTTCTCTTCAGGTCTCTTCTTCCGAGTAAAAAAAATATTTTTCTTCAAAATTCACAGTTTAGAACATATCCACAATTCCCTGACATTTATACATTGCTCTGTTTTTGTCTTTTGAACCTGGAGTCCATTGTAAACAGTCAGAACAAACTTTATTGGTAATGTAAGTCACCATGAGATCAAGTTCCCAAGCAGAGTTTACTTAGGCATTGTTACTGACAGATCCCACAAACAAGTATTAACAGGGATGCAATGGCAAGAGCACACACCTCTATGTCAGGCAGTGTGTGTAGCTACAGGAGACAGGTTCTGTATCCTTTTTCTTTGCTCTTGTGACCTAATATTTCATTCCTTCAAAATTATTCAAGTTACATTTTCATTTTCCTTGGGATCTCTTTTGTTACCCAGTCCCACCTCCCTAACACTTGCTGACCTATTCCACTCTTCTGCATACTTCTGTCACACTGATTCCACAGCCCAGGCTTCAAATAAATATCTGCAGTGGTAGCTTTAGAGAAATCTCTCTCTTCTTGTTTAGAAAAAGATGGAAGTCATAGTTTTACTGTGCCTATGCATAAGCATGGTGGATACAAGAGCTGGAGTCTGTTACTGCATCTCTTTTCAGGCAAGCAAAATGCTGAAAGATCCAAAAGCTAGCCCCCAGCTTTGCCTGTGGGCAGGAACTGATGAAAGCCTGAAGCCAGTATTGATTCTGACTGCACTTTTTGAATCACAGGGGCTCTCTTCTTGTGCTGCCTTCCATGAGCTGACAGCAGAGTCAAGTCTTTACTCTGCCACAGATCACTCTGAGGTTGTCCTGGTACCACTGGTATTACACATACAAAATGAGGAAACCTAGTTATAAAAACCATGGTGATAATAATCCTTGGACACCCTGGCTCAGATCTAGAACAGTCAGGCTTCTAAATGCGTACATATAAAACCAGAGTAAACTGGGAGTAGGAGGCAGGTATCTAAATACATATACGCATGTTCTGTCTTTCGGACTAAAGGAAAAAATACAAGGTTGAGCTCATTTTTCAATTAGGTATCATAAGACAATAAAAAGTGTTAGAATTGATGTTATCCGAAAACAGCATGAATAACTAGAATAGAGAGCAAAATATTTCTCAAGTTAAAAATTTGGGAAAGATACATTGTATTGGTTTTACAGCATACGACACTTGAAAGTCCTCTGTGAAAAATCACTGCACAGACTTCCGACCGTGATGCACCAAGGTGTAAATGATCTGTATTGTATTTTCATGATTATGTATTTATGCAGAATGAGGTAATTGAAGAGATTTATCCCTTCCCCAAATCAGGAGGAAAATAAAGACTAGTAAGATTAGTTAGATTTTGTTTTATAATTCATGAACTTATGCAATTTCAAGATTAACCATGAAATTAAGAAAACTGTTAGCTTGCAGTGAATTTTGATTTGCTAGAGGGGATATCTCAATAGCTTCACTTTTCCTTTAAAATATTTATTAATCCTATGAACTTTAATTAAAACAGTAAAATAATGAATTACATGAAAACCAACAACTGTAAAAAAAGTAGTTCAAAAAATTATAGTAAAACCCACAGAAATATCTTTAAAGATGACTGCCAAACAATCATGTACACATATGAATGGTTAAACAATAATAATTACAAATGATAACTCAAAAAAAAAATCATTTAGGTACCTGAAGTGTGACTTAGAGCCTGCATTCAGAAGGGTAATGCACCAATGCCAAATAAAATTCAATTAAGAGTGCAAGAAACTCAGATATCTGTCCAAAAAGCTATTGTCTCATGTTCTGCAATATGAATTCTGAGCACCATTGTCTTTACAGAACTGAATATCAAAATATCCATCCTGCTTAAGGCTACTTAGTATCCAGACACTAAGCTTGTCTAGGTTATTTAGAAGAGCATACATCAGCTAGAAACACAAAGGGTAGGCTAATAATTTAAAAGCTTATTCAGAAAAAGTGGATTTCAGATTCACTTGTGCCTGTGAAAATACAAACCTGCTTTTTCCCAAAAAGGTATCTTAAATGTCAAGAAACATCTGTTATTTCTTTATTTTAAATTAGGTCAATATATAATGTATTCCTAGGCAAGAAAAAGCCTGATTGTAACCTAGGTGGAAAGTAATTCCCTTAAGAGCTGTGATCCACGATTATAATCCCAGTTTTCCCAATTTCTAGTTTCTTTTTCTGTTTTTATTCAGCTTGATATGAAATACAAAAACAGTCTTGGAAGAAAAAAAAACCTTATAGAAGATCCCCTGGTGCTTACAAAAATACTACTCAGTAGGCTCAGCTTTCCAATGTGCACTGTACCCCTGCCTCTGCTCGCTGCTGCTCCACCATAGGGCTGCAAGTGATGCCCAGCCCTGGCACCAGTGTGAGGTCTCAGGATGGAGGAGGAAAGGATTGTCTGACCTTGAACGTTGCACTCTTTGTAGCAGGTAACTCACTGCAAACTCCCCGTCCCTCTTCTCCTGAGGAAGCCTGAAATGGTCTCTTAGAACTCAGAGGGACTTTGGAAGGGAAACACAATACCAAAGAAGAAAAAAAGAAACAAACAAAAAAAAAAGCACCATAATTTGTAACTGTTAAAAACTGTTAAAAAATTTGGCTAACAATAAATTTTTAGCTGCATATTTATATTATGCTCCCTTTACCTCATAATAACATTTCAAGCATAAGAGTGTTCTCTTTCTGACTGACACACTTTGCAGTCCTGAATATACACTGGTCAAGCTGCTGCAGGAAAACGAGGAACCCTCCAGGATACCCATAAACTTACAGTTAGAGAATTTCCCTGTTTGGTAAGAGATGCAAATTGCCTCAATGAGATGAACTGAAAGCCCAGGTCTCATCATTCATTTTTGGGCAACTATTGTAATTATCACAAGTAGGTAGCCTCTTCTGTGTTTTAATACTAAAAATTGCTGAATGGGAGTGAGAGAATTTACACTCTGAATCCCAGCTACACAAAGTTGTTTATCTTTAGTTGCTAGATGAGGACTCAAAGTAATGCAAAATATTGTATTTCAGGTGTACTGAATACACTGACTTTGTGACTCCCAGCCTAGATACCTTTGAAGTATAAGATATGTCAATACTTTACTCAGCATTGGGGATTCAACTTACAGAGATGGCTAGCTGAGTTCAGTTTTTTGCGAAACTGAGAAGACCATGTTAATGTTGTGCAGTTTACTTAGGTGTTCAGAAGTCAAGAAGGTTAATTTTGAAAGACATTGAATGCATAACACACTAAGTTCTAAGAAAAGAAACAGCAGAAATATGAAACTCGTTAGAGCTTTCTTTCATATAGTAATGGATATGGCTCAATAACGCTACGGTGACTACCTGGGTGACTAATGACTTTCAGTCTAGACTATTCAATCCCAAACAGATGTTATAATTTGCTTACCTGACAGCACCAAATTATATAAAATTATCTTGATGTGACTACATAGTGTGGGTAAAAGATAGCATTTTGGAGGCATTCTGATCTACCTGTGTATTTTTTTTCACTAGCTAAAACGGCTGATTCCTTGTTAGGTATTTGTTCCTATTAGCACAAATATACATGACAGGTCCAAACCCCTTTTTTCATAACATTTGTTTCATCCATAATTTTTATTGTTCTAGGTATAGTTGAAATAAAAGGTATTTTCTCTCTTCATATTCTTGGTTGCTGTTTTACCCACAAAGCTGTACATCTCCATAGAATTAAGAGCAGCTAATCAAGAAAATAAAAGTAGTGAAATGATTGAGTTCTGAACATTCAAGGTTAAACTAATTTCAAAGGAAAGTAATTAGCTAAAATGCTAAAGTGAAAGCAAACAAAACAAATAGAAACCCGGCAAACCTTAACCTCAGGAATCGATACAGAAATAACACAAAGTGCACTTCAGAATTCAGTGTCAAGAATCTAAATTATGAAGCTTGGTTAAAAAAATTGTTGGAGAATCTGTGGTTATAAACCAATATCTCATAAAGAGAAAGTTTCCAAAACTATGTAGCAAATTAAAAAATTAAAATGACTGATGTATTTTGTATCTTATTTTTGTTAGTTTTTTGTTCATGTGTGTGTTACATTTGCTTAGTACAAAACATTGAGAGAAAAGTATAGCCAGGAGAGAATAAAATACAACATCCTTCTCTTTGATAAACACTTTAACATAAAATCAGTCCTACAATGAGTCAAAAAGAACTGAAAAAATGGATGGAAACACAAAGATGAAGTGATTTTGCAAGAGAAAACAGAATTCGTATTATTATAATCATGTTAAGAATAACACTTTCAAATTATTCTCAGCCCTTATTTGTTCACAGTTGAAATGCACAGTTGTTCAGTTACTTTGTTAACCTTCAAAATTTAGTCTTAAATATGTGTTTCACAAGCACAAAGGGCGGAGCCTGTAGCAGGCTCCTGTGTAAGCAGGAGAAGGCTGCAATGGCATCCTTTGGGAGAAGGATGGTGAGCTGCAGTGTGTCTGTTGAAATGGGGTCTAGCCTGCCCTGAGGCAAAGGGAAACACCAGTGGAGAATATTCATTGTGTACAGGCACTAAACTACACTACACCAAACTTGATTCAGTCAGAGAAGTAAACAGGGTCCCTGCTCAAACATATCTAACAAAGACACTGGCAGCTGTTAGAGACTGGAGAGAAACACCCTGCAGAGGCACACCGTGAAGTCCCTAAAGGCACCATGACCTGCGAGCTGCCCTCACCAGGGCAAGGACACCCTGGAGGAGCTGCAGCCCATGGGTGACCCGCACAAGGGCAGGGACACTGCTGAGGGACTAGAGCCCGTGGGTGACCCAGGCCAGGAAGGGGCACTAAGGAATGGAGAGGCAGGAATTATTAAAGGCAGAGATATATACCACCTCAACCTCCTACGCCACACATCACCTGGTTGGACGAATTGGACAGACTGAGTATAAATGATGGTGAAAATAAGCAAAAATGTGACAGGGGAGAGGAGATGACAGCCAGTGTTATCTATGACAGTGTATGTGTGAAGTGTGTGTTTGTGTTCTCTTCTTTTTTTTTTTTTTTCCTTCAATATCTTAATCAGTGATCAGCAGTTTGTGTTGGATAGCAGTAAATTAGCTAGGTAAAAAAATTCCCCTATTCTAGTGGGTGTTTTTGCCTGTGCCAGCAATACATAGAAAATATATTGTCACTTTTATGTGGAAATTGCATACTATGAAACTAATGTTCACTGCCCTCTACAGCCTATAGCTCTCTTCACTTTATTAGCCTAAATTAAATATAGAAATATCTTTAAAAAATATGTAGAGATAAAAGTACAAAAATTTACAGCACAAATATTCCCTTTATGTACCTGTTTAAGTTCTTCATTTGAATACATACCTTTTAGTAAGCTAGTATTAAAAAATAGGTAGAAAACTTTCAATGTAAAACTTAAACATGCTTGCACAGTTGGATACTGAATTACTGGTCTTGGACAGATAACAGTACTTCATTAAACTTCCTAATAAAATAGTTTAATAAAAAGAACAACATTATTTTAGAATCTACCTTTGCTGTAATATGTCACCAAAAAGATTTTAAAATTTGGTGTGTGGTTTTATAAGAGCCCCTCACAAGTTGTCAGTCCATGTACGTTCTTATTACATTAACCAGGACCAATGGACAGATCATTAGCACAAAATTAGAAGACTGAAACCTGGAATAAATTTTTATATCACTTATTTATATCGTATGTGATATTTATATATCATAGAAATT
>NW_010133688.1:0-905 GCF_000699245.1 Pterocles gutturalis | reverse complement strand
GCAAAGCAACCCTCCCGCCTCCCCCCTCCCCCAAGAAAAAAACCAAATAAAAGGAGGAATTAAAACCCAGCCACAACAAGTGTTGTAAGAGATGGTGGCTTTAGATCAGAGGGAAACAGATGCAGGCTGAAAGCGTGGTCATTTACATTCATAACGGAAGCTTGCTTCCCGAACCTGTAATTGAGTTAAGTCCTGTCTCTGTTCTCGGTGGTTGCCAAATAGCTGTAAAACTCCTGGTATGATTTGTTTCCTGCCACCCAGTCGCAGTGGGTTGACACAGGCTGCGTTCTTCTATTGCTCGTGCCACTTACTCCATGAGCCCAATGAGTAGAGACCCCTGATGCTGGTCTGAAAACTCGAGGTCCAGTGATTTGCCAGCCATAACGTTTGTCGTGCACTTTCTCTTTAAAATAGTGCTGGTTTTTTGATGTCAATATTCCTGTGTTTTCTTTCTAGGCCTACCAGATGCGACCTTCAATTATTTTCTTCGATGAGATAGATGCTCTTGCTCCTGTGAGGTCCAGTAAACAAGACCAAGTTCATAGGTAGTCCATTTTTTCTGTCTATGTCGATGCAGCTTGATCTTTGTGAAAAGAAGACCACAACCTATTTAACTTGATGTGACACAGTTATTTATCCTGAAAACTGGTGATTCGGTGCTAAATTTCAGATGATTCTTAAACAATAATTGAAAACAATTCCCTAAGCTTGATATCAGGACAAAGTCTGTGTTACCTTATCTGTTTGGTGATGTCATGTTATGAGTCTTCCACTAATCAGCATCTCATCAGAAATAGCTTGTCCGTTTTGAGTGATCATTGGAGAAAGTCATGTAGAACGTCACAAAATTGACTAAACCAGTGAATGAAAATGATGTTTTTCTGTTAGCTCTATTGTATCAACAC
>NW_010133687.1:0-25689 GCF_000699245.1 Pterocles gutturalis | reverse complement strand
CTGATCCTGCAATGAGGAATGCCATTTACTTTGCAAACTCTTTGTCCTATACTTGGAAGAAATAAAAGTGTAAGCATCCTTTCTATAGTCAAGAGCATTAAAAATAATCCTCTCCTAAATAACCCAATAGCATTCTATACATAGATTTTTTTAAAAAAAACCACTTAACATTTTATAGAAATACATGCCAGCTGTCATAGGGAGGAATATTCCTGTAGTACCTAAGGGTTGGAAAGTACCCTTTGTTTTTGTTACCTGCAATAACAACTGGCATTTTGGCAACAATGGCAACCAGTTGTTCTTTTGTTGCTTTGCTAATGAAGCTTTACAAAGGAAGGCTTCTTTGTGTATGGTTCTAAAGAGAAAATAAGTAGGAAAACTATTTCTGTCCCATTGGTATACGAGAAGGATCACACTAGACTACATTGTTGCTTGATGTTTTATTGGGGTGGCAGCAAAGAAGAAATTCTGTCACCACCTTTCTTTCTTAGTCAGTAGCATTACCATAAGTGTGCATCATGTGGGTCAGAGAGTTTGGTTTTTTCACAGCCTTTACCATTGAAATTCACTCTATCACAAAACACCATGCATTTTTCCAAAATAATTTTCATTGTTTCCTTCAAATATCTCATGATTTATGTTCAATACAGGCTGCTGGTGAAACACATTGCAAACAATATCCCCTTTTTAAAAAACTGGATCTTTATTTCACATGCTATTGAGCACTTTCATGATACACTTTTTCATACAAAAGTAGGGAAGAAGAGACTAAATTTTATATCACGCTCTGCTCTGGGTAATCAGTGTGACTTGAGAGTTTCTAGTCCTCCAGATGACAGGGTTGCTTCATATCTGTGGGCTAGATGTTTTATAAAGCAACAGAGTTTTATGAGCACAGGTATTTCAAGCCTGGCAGTAAAACCACCAGAAGTGGACAAGTGAGAAAAGCATTAACAACACCAGTATCACACACAAAAATGTACATGTGTCATGTTCAGAGCAGTTGCTACAGTTATCATGTGTTTTTCATTATTTTTTATAAGAGTTGTACCAAAAGAAACTAACCCTTTGTATGAAGAACATCACTTTTTGGGTTAACTCAAAGAAATAAAAATGGCACATAATGGTCATTTCTCTCTCTTTTAGCTGACCATGGAAACAAAAAGTGGCTTGTAATCACAGGAACACTGTACTTTGCACTTGACATCACCATTCAGTTTGCTGGTGAACAAGGTCTTACATGTCATCTTGATGACAGCTGACAGTTTGTGTAGAACACAATTGCCAAGAGCTCTATCCTTTCCTTTAGGATCCTGTTCAATCTCTTGAGCTTTCAATTTATTTCCTATTTCAGGCTGTAGTGTGCAGTGTAGTTCCCCGTCTTTAAGGGGAAAAAGTCTTTCATGGAAGAGATACACACAGCAAGAATAGCTTGGGTCCACTATTCCCACCTAAGTCTGTTACAAAATGCTGAAGAGAATCTCTATTTTAATGACGTTATAAATGGTGTGTCAGAATTAAAAATTTTAGAATTCTTTCCTTCTTACCTAGTAAGGCACACTTGCTAAGCATATAGTGAGCTTCACTGGAGTTAGAAGTAATAACTGTATTTTGTTTTTCCCTGTGAATGCTTTCCAAATATCTTTAAAGTAACATGCTTTTATCAGAATACATTTTCTATGAATGCCTGTATAATGTACTTTCATTGACATAAATATGCAATGAGTCAAAACATGAAAGATATGTCATCCTGACATTTTCCATGAACAATATTCTACAGCTGGCTCAGTTCCAAAGTGCTCATTTGTGCTGGAAAGACTGATTTGTGCATGTGAGTGAATATCAACACAAGAAAGTAAAGATCCTATAGGAAAACTAGTATCTCTAGATATTCTAGACATAAGGAGGCAGAATCAATGAGAATTTGGCTGTATTTACCTACCTCAGATTTAAAATTCAAGTAGACGTAAGAGAACACTCCATCAAACTCGTCACAGGAACTTGTCACAGAAACTTGTAGGTCCAGTACTTGTCAGTTCCCCAGCTTTTTTCTCTGTTTTGGTAGCTCCACCTGTATCAAACAAAAAACAGTTTGAACATAAGCGTTAAAACACTTTTTTTTACTTTTCTTGATTATATGTGTATGCCTTGTACTTCAATCTCCGGTTTTGAATCTTTCATTTGTTTTGTATATTGAAATTGAAAATAAAAAGCAGCAGTAGACTGAAAGCATCTAGTGACATGTTTACATTAACTCTGAAAGGTTGTGCTTTTTCTACAACATTTAAATCCCAACTCACTATTGTAATAAATAATTTCTGTCAGCATCCTGTTACATTCATTGTATGTATTATTTGAATAGTTATTGTGTGTTAGGATGCTTATTCTAATTTATTCCTTTGACACCTTGCCTACTGGTGCAATTTTATTCTCATTACCACAGTGTGGTTTTTATTGCTGAGAATTGCACAATGCAAAAGGTGATATTTATTTTTTAGATAAAGTAATTTTTCCTTTAAATCTTGATTTATAATGTGGGATAATAAATTGAAGGCAAAAAAAGTTCCAACAACTTTCAGTAACTCTCAAATGAAGAAATTTTGTTCAACACTCATAAGGGTAATGTGTGTTGTAGAAAAAAATACAAGATAAAAATTGTTTGTACATAAATTTTACATGAGAATACCAATTTCTGTCCTCTCTGTTCCAAGAGGAACAGGTGATTTCTCACTGCCATCTTTAGGCATCTAAGTAAAGGCTTCAAACTAGAAGTGTAGGATCACAACATACTCAGAAGAGAGAGGCAGATGTCTACAGAAAGCATTTGAGAGTGCCACAGTTGCAAAACTAGCTATTGACTAACTCCAGCACTCTAAGTGGCTCCTTGGAGACAAAAAACTCTCTCTGTGCAGTGCTGGAAAATACTCAGTCCCTAAAGTAGGCACATGTTTAGATGGTTTATATACAGCTCTTTCCTCCACATAATGTTAAAGTACAGACACTTGTTTCCACATATCAAAAGAGATATTGCACTTAAAGGTATTTGAACACGGAAGAAGGGATTGTTGATTTTAGCTCAAGGGATGACCATTTCTAGGCTAGGCAGTCTCTCTCCCAGATCTAAATGATTCACTTAGTCTAGTAGTCATTAATGGGAACTGCAGCACTGGCTCATCCAGCCCCTAGTCTGTAACCTGTCAGCAAAGACAAGAGAGGACAGGCAATTTAGAGTTAATACACAATAAAAATCTACTTAGAACTTCACAAATGCTGCAACGGTGCCATGTTTTGTAGATAACAAGACTATCCAGAAACACTTCAGTTAGAAGAGAAATAGTTCCAGCATATTCATCTACTCTCCCTGAGTAGAGACATCGCTGTAGAACAGGTATTTCCCTGCAGCCCGTGGAGAGGACCACGCTGGTGCACGGTCTACACTGCAGCGCACGGAGGGCCCCATGCCAGGGCAAGTGGATATTTCCTGAAGGAAGCTGCAGCCCATGGAGAGTCCGCACTGGAGCACGTTTATCCTGAAGGACTGTAGCCTGTAGAGACATCACAGTGAAGCAGGCGAGAAGTGTGAGGAAGCAGGCATGGCAGAGAGGAACTTTTATGGACTGACCACAACCCTGCATTAACCATCCCCCTGTGCTGTTTAGAGATCGGAGAGGGGGAGGAGGCGCGGGCTGGAATCAGAGGAGTCAAGAATGAAGAAGTGAAGTTGAGCCTGGGAAGAAGAGGGGTGGGGGAATGTGTTTTAGTTTTTGTCTGTTTTTCTCTGTTTGTCTTTGCCTGACATCTAGTGGCCTTCTACGATGGAGTAACTGCCTGAGTGGACAACGGAAGAGCAACTGATGTCATCTGCCTGGGCTTCTGCAAGGTCTTTTACACACTCTTGCACAACATTCTTACATCTAAATTGAAAAGATGTGGGTTTGGTGGATGGACTAGTCAACAGATAAGGAATTGGCTGGATGTCTGCATGCAAGAATTACAGTCAAGAGCTCAAATAGAAACCAGTAATGAGTGGTGTCCCTCAGGGGTCTATACTGGGACCAATACTATTTCATATCTTTATTAATGGCATAGACAGTGGGATTGAGTGCAACCTCATCAAGATTGCAGATGACACCAAGCTGAGGGTACAGTTGATATCCCTGAGAGAATTGATGCCATCCAGAGGTACCTTGACTGGCTTAAGGAGTGTGCCCATGAGAACTTCATGAAGTTCAACAAGGCCAAGTGCAAGGTGCTGCACATGGGAAAACCTGAGGGAAAACCTCAGTATCAATACAGACTAGTGTATGAATGGATTAAAAGCAACCCTGTGGAGGGAACTTGGGGATACTGGTGGGTGAAAAGTTGGACATGGGCTGGCAATGTGTGCATGCAGCCCAGAAAGCCAGTTGTCTCCTGGGCTGCATAAAAAGAACCATGGCCAGTGGGTCAAGGGAGGCGGTTCTCCCTCTCTACTCTGCTCTCATGAGACCTCATCTAGAGTACTGCATCCAGCTCTGGGGTCCTGGGCACAAGAAAGACATGGGCCTGTTAGAGTAGGTCCAGAGGTGGACCACAAAAATGATAAGAGGGCTGGAACACCTCATCTATGAAGAAAGGCTGATAGAATTGGAGTTGTTCAGCTGGAAGAAGAGAAGGGTCTTAAAAGACCTTATTGTTGCTTTTCCTATGAAATGCCCTAAAGGGGGCTTACAAGAAAGTCAACAAGAGGTTTTTTACCAAGGCCGCTAGTGACACAGCAAGGGGCAATGGTTTTAAACTGCAAGAGGGTAGATTTAGATAGGATATAAGGAAGAAATATTTTATGATTAAGGTGGTGAGACACTGGAACAGGTTGCTCAGAGAAGGTGTGGATACCCCATTCCTGGAAGTGTTCAGGGTCAGGTTGGATGGGACTCCGAGCAACCTGTTCTAGTGAAAGATGTCCCATGGCAGGGGAGTTGACTAAGTGATCTTTAAAAGTCTCTTCTTGCCCAAAACTTCCCATGATTGTATGATTCTCCTCATTCAACTCTATTTTAATAGGCAATAAATTAAAATACTTTTCCCCACATTGAGTCTGGTTTGCTTATGATGGTAATTTGTACATGATCTCCTTGTCCTTTTCTTGACCAATGAGCTTTTTTCATCTTATTTTCTCCCCCTGTCCTGTTGTGGAGGGGGAGTGAAAGAGCAGCTGGGTAGGTATCTGGCAGCCAGCCAAGGTCAACCCACTACACTATACCTCTTGGAAACAGTCCAAGTTGACCTTAGCTGATCTGTCTGGCATTATAAACTTCAAATTCTTGTCTGAACAATATCACTAGGACTTCTGCTCTTTTATTCATAAATTTCTGCTGTCCCTCATGTCTCTATCATAACTAATCAGTTGTGCCTTATCATTTTCTGTTAGAAAGAGTTACACTTTTTCTGCCTATAGGAAGTTGTACCACCTATGTTGAGTTTATCTAATATTGTCCAGCATAAAGCAAATCATTAAGGAGATCCTTAAGTGGTTGTCACTTTTTCCATGATGAAGCTGAGGAAAACAGTGTAATCACATGATTAAAGACCTTATGTATGTAATGTCACTCAATGAATCTACATCAAGACTCTTAATTAAGATTGGCAGGCATTTTAATTTAATTACCACTGGGTGCTCCATTTTCCATCTCTACTCTTTCTTAAAACAAAACAAAACAAACTCCAAAAAACCCAAACAAACAAACCACCAAACAAAAAGTCATCAATTTCTATACTTCTGTAAATAACCAGAAAAGAATTCAGTGAAATTCTGTAAAAATTTCAAAGTCAGGGAATAGTATTATTTAATGAAAAGAGCTAAGGCAAGGCTTCCCCTTAATAGAAATATAATACTTTCAAGTGGTTGGTTGTCCTGTAAAATTAATATCAACCTTGAATTTTATGGCATTCTTTGCATCTCTGTTAATATGGTTGTTTCTTTTCCTGAGAAGAATGTTGCTATGAAAGTTGTTTAATATATAATTGTATACACTTGCCTGTTTTCTCTGGGCACTTGTATCATTCTATGGATATTTCAGTCAGATGTGTCATTTTATTCTTAATATTTTATAGAAAGACACAAGGATTCAGGTGTAAGAGTCGGTTAGAAAATCAGCTTGTCTCAACGTTGTCATTAAGGACATGACACCCCCAGTTAGACTATAGGGTCCTTTCCTATGGATTTGATGCAGCCTGGGAGCAAGACTCATCTCGACGGGCCTGTTGCAGCAAAGTTACAATATCATGAGAAAATCTCCAGGGTAAAAGTAAAACACAATTGCCACTTCCTGAGACAAAGGCGCGGCTGGCGTGCAAAGAACTTGTTTCCCTGGCAACGCACCCTGGTACTGGTACAAGATGGATTGATGGGGGACGGAGTGAAACGGTCTCATTCCACGGCCCTGCCCTGTCCAAGACTATCCGTACCTCTGTAAGGACAGGAACAATGAGCTGCAGGTGCCATGGCTAGCCAACCCAAAAGATGCAGAAAGATGGCAGACACCGTGCCAAAAAGCTTTACCCTGAGGAGAACTTTGCTTGTTATAATGTCATTATAATACCAAAACACACCTCCATCCCAAAGGCTACCCGCCTCCGAGGTAGAGGAGGAGCAAGGTGTGTAGTTTAGCATAAAAAGTCATCCCCTAGCAACCTAAAGTTGAAGCCTTCCCCACCAAGGATCGACGACGATCGATCGTTAAGACCGGCGGGACGCTGCTGGCTCCGGGGGGTGCCTTGGACCCGCGGTGGTAGCTATAATCCTCTTTTCCTCTTTTTACTTACTTTTCACTCCCTTTATCTATCGCACGTCGCTTATGGACACAAAATAATAAAGTTTTTGCTGTTTAGCTGAAGCTAACCCCTTTTGGCGTGGTCGCCTTAATTTTGCACTTAGAGATCTCAGCAAAGAACCATCACGAGTCCTTAGTGGACCGTGACATCAGGCAAAAAGACTTCGTATCAACTGTTTGACAACCTTCAGGCGTGTTCTCAAGGTATAATAATCTACTCATGATTACCCCGTGTTCCTAAAGTCCATATGTTTATGCTAGTTATTCTTGAATCTTTCCACTGTAAAAGAAGAACAAAACCAAATTGGCTTAAAATCTACATGTAGGAGAGAATCACCTAATTTGAGCCCACATGTACCTCCTGCTATTTATTTTAGGTTCTTGAATTGAATGCATGATGACAGAATCATGTTACAGAGCTAGGTGTATCATAACAGGTGCCTGAATAAATGGCTATGACAGTGTACCAAGGAAGACATGAAATATACATTCTCTCACGTAGATTAGGAGAGAGAGGTAATTAATAATTCTCTTATCTAATATTTTTTTCCATAGCTGATTTGCTAGGTATGTTTCCAGGGAAATGAAGGCTTAGAAAAATCATATTGGCAAGGAGAAAACCAAAAATGGATGTTTTCTGAATAGCAGGACTGTCACACATATCCATATATCAAGTTCCAGATTAGTAAAAGGCAAATGTTAAAAGGCTTGACTTAGATCTTCTCTTTTGCATTTCGGAACTGATTCAAATCTGCCTAAGCAAATGGGAAGAAATTCAGTGCTCTCTGGTTAATTTATTTAAATAAACCTTTCACATAAGAATCTCAACATAGTTTACTGACAGTTTTTATTACCTACACTTGAGATAACCACTGGACCTTCAAAAATGAGGATGATCACAATGCAAATCTGTGATTTTGGATGCCCATGTTTACAATTGGTTCTCTAATCCAAAAACCTTGGAATATGATTTTCAGAGCCATACTTCCAAGTTCTGTTGTTGGAATAATTTCAAATTCTGTCATTAGGTGTCTTCACTTTGAAAACCGCTATTTCCTTGGATTCTAAGCACCCAAATGCAGTATTGGCCTATGGAAACTAGATTCAGGCTTGTATGACTAACATATGTTCAGAAAAGACCAAAAGTACAGATAACATCTCTCAACCATCAAGCAAACATAAGAATAGTTATGCAAAAAGGTATGTGAATAACCTCAGTATACCTACATGTTGCAAAACAGCACTATAGACCTAATTAATTGTCTAATTCAACTCCTGAACTGTAGTTTTTCCATGAATCATCCTGCCTTTGTGCTTAAGAGACATTAAATAGTTATTCTCAGTGTTGTTTGAAAAGATAGACACTTTCTTTAGCCATACGTAAGAGTGAAACCTTTGTAGCTTGTGAGTGGAGGTGAAGCATGCCATCCCATCTCTTAGTAGCCACAGCCCTGCATCTCTCCTAACCTGGACAAAGACAGAAGCTGCCCAGCACAGTGCAGCTTTTTCATGAAAGCAGCTGAGCTGTGCTCTGTGTGGTAGTTATAAGAAGAATTTTATTGCAGGTAATTCTATAAGGAGAGAGTAGATGGTTTGCTTGGAAGTTAGGGCAGAACTTCACAGGGACTGTGAGAAAGCATCCTCAGATCAGTTCATGCCTGAATAGGACCACACTGATATTAATTACTTCGTTTCAGAGTATGTCTGTTGTTTCAAAATTCCTTTGACAGGTCGAGAGTTATTTTTAAGTTATAAGAAATTACATTTCTTAATAGCCCAGAGAGTTTCTTCCTCAACTGTTACAATTCTCAGTTTTTTATGAGATTCAATTGTTGTTAAAGACACTGTGTCTGGATACGTTAAAATTTTAGTGAAATTGAGTCTAGTTCTAAGGGAATCAGGTGTTTCATCTGGGACCTGGATAAATGATCTGAAAATCAAGGGAAGCTGTTCTTTCTCTCCCAGACCCTGTATTTCCCCTCATACTCACACACACCACTAACACATCATTTATCCTACAGACAATTTGAAGGCATTACTATTCCTTTGTTAAGTTCAGCAAAACGAGTTTAAACAGAAATGTAAATACATAGCAAGGAAGTTTAGTTTTCTTTAGTACATTAGAAGCTAAGGTTGCATTGCTAACAACTTTCGATCCCATCTCAATAAACACTTTTGCCTTTGCAGCTCCTGAGTGAAATAATTCACTGAAGTGAATTTCAATGGTCTCAGCAGATGTTTAAAGTTCTGCATATGCAGGAAATGAATAAATACTTATCTGAACATGGATAGATATAACTAAGAAGTTCTGAGTTGAATTTTGGTCTCCCTACTAATATTGTTAAAAAAGCCAGGACATTCAAAATATTCAAAAGCAGAAGAAAGAAGTTTAAGAAATCTAGGAGTCACACGATCCTAACAAATACAAAATCTTTCAAATGATGCAACTTTCAGAATTCCTATGGAACCTGTAGAAGTCACTTGAAGCAACAGTGACAGAAGTGCTAGTTATCAAGCAACATGCAGACAGATCTTGATTAGTTTGATTATGCATCATCCTACACGTATCTCACTCGATTGTTTCAAGCCATCTGTTATGAAAGGGCAGAGTTGTTCAGAAACAGAGCTACTGCATTGTCTTCTGTCAAATTCTCCTCTGCCTGGCAATCTACACAGACCTGAAAAGAGCAAGCCAGCCAAATAAACAGTAAGACTGTTATATTTAATTACATTCGACTCTATCTCATATATTGCTTTTGTTCAGACACTGTCCACTGTCTTACAGTTGGATTTTAACACCTCCAGTCTGAATGATACAATTCTGGCTGCATCTGCATCTCAGACCCCTTGAAATCTCAACTTTCATGCATCCCATCACTGGTCATGTCTCAGACTATGGGACTCCACTACAGATGCTGCCATAATTCTGACATTTCATGGCCCTTGATATTAAATGCAGCCCACCAGGTGGCTTAAGCTTTGACTGTGTCCATAGGGAAGCACAAAGGCAGAGCTATTTCTTAAAATAAATGGGTTATTCAGTCCAAGTGGGGTTGTGCCAGAACCCTTCTGGCATGCAGCTTACTAAATACTCCAGTTTCAAACAATTGCCATTTCTGACCATCTCTAGCTTCACATAATACACAGTGGTGACCAAGGAGATTTTTCTACCCAAATTGCCAGACTTGAGCAACAAAAGTCTGTGATTGTTTTGGAAAGCTGGCGTTCCCAAATGCTGTTTGAGAACAGTACATTCTTTGATTTGGATGGTTACTCACGCACTCATAGAAGATGAGCTTAACATCCTTCACAGAGAGTACAGCTCACCAGCCCCAGGAGAAGTGGCAAAAGCAGTGCTATAGGATATGTCCTCACTAACTTACCATTACTGCTAAAGGCACTATCCATAGGTGATAAGAAATGTTTGAGGTTTTCTCATTAGTTGTTTCCTTTTTCCATTTTTCTTGACATTTTTGATGTTGAGATTTGTTATTCACAAGTTGCCTTTGTCTAGGACCTGGGGGATAAGCCTTTGCAACACAGACTGTGAAACAGAGAAAGAGAGGAAATGAGTTAGAAATTGAAATGACAGCTTTGGTTATCGCTTTTTGTTCATCCAGTCAACTGTGCTATAATACAGTTGAAAGAACTGTTTCCAGTGTACCTCAGAAAAAATATGAAGGAGCAAAGAGAGTGTATTTCTTTCCTTCTTTCAGTACAGCATATGATGTTTTAATGCTATTTCAGCTTGCAGAAATGAAATTGCTGCCAAATGTTCCTTATAATCGAAGCTGTTATTGTTTATGAAGTGTTAAAGTATTATTACATATAAAAACATAATTTAGCACTTAACCTTACAGGGAATCACAAGTAACCTCAGGGAAAACTGTCAGTATAAATAGATCCTATCAAGTCTTGCTCAACTCACTGTTTTTACCTGTCTGTTCAACTGGATCAGTATAGTATAAAACAAGTTGTGTAAATGTGTTGTAAACTGCTTTCCAAATACAACTCTTCATGTCTGATACTTAAGTTTAAGAGAATGTAAAAGGCATTTGACATGAGGTACCTACATTCAAGCTGTCACAAATGAAAGAACTCACCAATTAAGAAACTAATTCATATTTTCATTTCACTGTTCGTGGATTTCAAGAAAACTTGGAGACTGGGTTTGTTTCAAGGCAATTTACAGAACAGTTAAAAATAGCAATATTTGCCACTTCCTGTACATAAACATTCTAATTAGGCAAAATAATATGTATTTGCATATAGATCTATATGTAGAAATTATGTTGCACATATATATTTCTTAATTAATAAATGTAACCATATATTTTTAAAAGAAAGGGGGAAGGAAATAGTAAATACAAGATACACTCAATTTTAATGGTGTCTGTTACCTGTATGAGCTGTTAGCTTCCTGGAGATCCTGGAACATCTGTAGACAAGAGTCATTCTAGACACTTGTAATGGTTATGATCAATGTTAGGTTATGTGATTATGGATCTTGATTACATTGGTTAAAACATTTGCTACAAGAGTTGAAGACATAAAGCAAACTGTAATGAGGAGTACACAAAAGAGAGAATGGGAGACAATCTCAAATCAATCTAATTCCATTTAGTTTCTAGTAAGAGTACTCAGCTTAGGCAGATGCTTCAAACAGGCTGTGAGTCCACATGCAGGAGTTATGAAACCACCTCACATTGAAAATGGTATGGGGTGGCACAGTAAAAGGGGTAATGAACAGTGGAACCCACATCTGTAAGTTAACCTGAGATAAAAGAGCATATGCAAAGCTGTTGCCCATACCCTGACAGATGCAATTTATTCAAGTTTAAAATTTATCTGGCGTGCGGATACAAACAGGGAGGCCATTGCGTTATTCCCTTTGTGCTCGTGTTGATGTGTGTTTTGTTTCAGAGACTCTGACTCTTTCTGTTTCTCCTTGCTTGAGCCTTCATTAACAGCAACAAAAGCCAGTGCTTTGGCGCTTAATTCTATCTCATACTTGATCAGGCATGAATTTCACATCTACTAAGTTATATCTACTGCTTACGATACTGTGACTTTGCTGCATGAGGTGAAGGCAGAGAGAATGTCCTATTTATAAAAATACACACACAGACATTTATATTTGTTTGGCCAGGTACTGAACATTGTTCTGACTAGCTCAAATAAAGTACAACTGAAACTATTTCTGTAAAGAAATTATGATTTTATATAAAATGTAAGCTCTGATTTCTTCTAGCTTCAAGACAAGTATTAAAACACACAAGCACTTTGCATTCACTCAGCAGCACAGACCAGCACAGTTGGCACAAACCAAAAACCATCCAAAAGCAAAAAGCCCTAATCTATCTATGAAAAAATGATACAGTGTCTGCCTAGAACTAACAGATGAAATTCTGCTGAAGTTAATTTTCTTTTTTCTTCTTCTCTTTTCTTCCCATCTTTTGGGAAGATCCCTTGGGATTTGGTGGAAAAGTGAGTTTTGATAGGTGAGAAACAACTTTCTGCTGGAGATTTAAAATGTTCTTGGAAAAATAACATACCTTCGTTCAATGGACAGGGAAATGAAGGCACAGAATGACAAAGCAGACTGGTAGCTCACCCAACAGAGCAGTAAGAGGAATAGAAGCATAGCTGAACCACACCTCCAAATCCTGTCAGCTAGGACACACTATTTCTCATAATTCATAGTGACACACAAAAATGCATTTTTCCCTTTAGAAAAATGCTTGTGTGTTTCTACTGTTATCCATTGTTGAACCATTTCCACAGTGTTGTGTTTTTTACCCTGCTCTTAATACAGCAGTGTCGTTTTCGCAGTCATAGAATAGTTTGGGTTGGAAGGGATCGTTTAGTTCCATCCTCTCTGCTGTGGGCAGAAATACCTTCCACTAGATCAGGATGCTCAGTTAACAGGTTTTCTGTTACACTGTAGAGCTGCATCACAAATAAACATGCTGTGAGAGGTCTAATTCTGAGTATATTGGAACCTGTTCATTTAATCTATAACTTTAATGTTCTTTGAATGCAAACTTTTATAGTGAATGAATGTTGTAAGTGATCCACTGTCAGCAAACTGCTTGAAATTATTTCACTCCTGCCACAATGCCTTGCCTTGAGATTTCAGGCCCCAGCATTAATCGATAAGTAAAAAAAGGATTTAATAATATGATAATGATCAGGTCAATAATATGTGTGTAACAACAGATATCCATTTTTACATGCATGCAAAATGAGTACAGAATGATGAGTTCTGGTAAGACTGAAGCCCGGGCTGCTGCTTCAATTGCAAGGTGACACAGAATTTGTTTGGATTCTCTATTATTTCTTCTCTATGTGACTCGGGAGAGGGTGGTGAGTGTGAAGATTTGGTGACCTCTTATTTGTACAGTTCCAGACCCTCTGGAAAGATTAAGCAAGCTGTAACCAAAGTGCCTAATCAAACTGCAAATATATCACTTCTTTAAGCATTTCCACTGTATCTGACCTACAGAATCATGAGGTTGCCTATTGTCGTCCCAGGTTTCAAATTTTAGAGGAAGTTGTCCTTAGGAGGAAGACCTATTCCATCCTACAAATCCAGCAGCAGGGGTGCACCATTCCCATGCTGATAAAGGGCCTTTCTGTTTCCCTGTCCCTGAGAACCTAGAAATTAAATAGCTTTATCACCCAGTGACTTTTCCTGCTCCTTCTATAAATTGCATCCATTTTTGCTAACCCGCAGCCAGCCCCTACTTTGGTCAGCCCCTACCTCTCCCTCCGAAAGTTATTCTTTCTGTCCCTCTGAGGAAAGCTATTTTTCACAACAGTATTCCACATAGAATACAGATAATACAATACATGTAGCCATTGGTACAGGAATACTTTTTTGCCCTAAGAAGTCTGAAGAACTGCTTAGAATTTCCTGGCTATCTGTTGCTGAAATATTACTATGCCTGTACAGCAATTTCAGTTGTTACCCTGACATAACACTTCAGTATTGTGCCTCAACAAGCTTTGCACTGCTATTTTCTTTTTTGCTTTTTTACTTATGTAAAGCCTTGTGTACTTTAAGACTAGAACTATTAGGTTTTGGAGGGTTTTTTAAATGTTCTTATTTTTATTACCCTCTTAAGAAAAATATCCTCTGTACTGAGTAGTGTAGCTGCCTGCAGCAGCCTGTGACTTGGTTGTAGGAATCTCATGTCTGACATATATTCAAAGCTCAGCCCATTAAAACTGCGCTTTTTGAACTAAGCCTTATTTTTCAGAAGTGACTTCAATGCTTTTTTAAGACATCATTGGAAGGGATGAAGACACACAGGAAAAATAATTAAAAAAACCCAACCAAACAAACAAAAAAACCCAAAACACCCAGAACCCTAAAAAGAAAAAAAAAAGAAATACCTTGCCTGGGTATGAAATTAAAAGCTCTTGTGAGACGTCCCATTTTAGCTCTGTGAGACTTTCCATGGTGGACCTTTAGATTAAACCTTTCAATGGAGCTCAACACAAAAGAACACAAGCCTATTATTGCTCTTTTGCTGGATTACCATTAATTTCATCTGACAGAAAACCAGCAAATGTTGGATGAACTATCTAGAAGAGGCCAATATAATTTCAGTACTAATTTGCACAGCATGGAAGTTCCCCACATACACAATTGCTGGTGCCAGCTCTCTTTTCAGCAGTCCTGGGTGATGAGAAGTGTCAAAGCTATGCAAGTAGGTGATGGCTACTACATGGACGGTAATAGTTTCCATCCCCATTATTATATCTTTAAGACACAGGCAAAAGTAAAAATGAAAGATGTTTTTTGTTTTATGGTAGTGCTTGTGCATTTCCAATACTGTGGTTATCTGATGTTTCTTCAGTCAAGCATCTGCTCTTCAGGGAACAAACTTGAAGCAAATCTAACTTGGTAAATTTTTTTTGTCTCATCTTGAACGACCACAAATAACTTTATAAACAATTAACATATAACACCGCCTCACCTCTCAAATCTGGAACAAAAAATTTTAAAAGCCTGTTTGCATTCATAAGAAGCAATAGGGTATGTTTTCTTTGTTGGAAACTGAAAGGATGAGGTAGGTAGATAATATGCTGTTTCCAGTGGCCTGGAAAATTGGCAAGCTGTTCTGAGACTGTACTGGGTCTGGCTGGTATTGAGTTAACTGTCTTCGTAGCAACCCCTGTGGTACTGTGGTTTGGATTTTTAGCTAAAACAATATTGATAATACACCAGTGTTTTGACTGTTGCTAAACAGTGCTTGCACAGCGTCAATGGTTTCCTCTTTCCCATTCTGCACCCTTATCCCTGCACAGAGAGTAAGCTGGGGGTCAGAGAGAAGTTGAGAGGGGACACTGGGACAGCTGATGCCAATTTGCCAAAGGGATATTCTATGCCATATAACATCATACTCTGCATTAAATCTGGGGTAAAGGAAGAAAAGCCTGGAGTTCCTTGGCTTCCAAGGTGGCCATTACTTGGATATTGGCTGGACATCAGTGTGTTTGTGGGAAGTGGTGAATGATTAGTTTGCATTGTTTAGTATTTTTTTTAATCTTTCCTTTAACCTTTTACCTATTAAACTGTTTGTTTCTCAATCCATGACTTGTTTTGTTTCAGTTTTTCTCTTCTCTCCCCTGTCCCACTTGGTTGGGGTGGGAGAGGGAGCAATGAGTAAGTGGCTGTGTGGGTGCTCAGCTGCTGGCTGGGGACAACTCATCACAAAAACTTACCACAAAAAGAAAGGAAGAAGAAAACTGTAAAGGCAAAATTATTCCTCTTGTAGAAACAGTCACTTTCAGATAAAAGAGGATAAGTTCAGAGTAATATGGATGAAATCCTGTCCATGTAGAACAAATAAATATATCAAATGAAAATCACTGTAAAAGGAATTTCATTGGCCTGTAATTGCATTTAAATGAGAAAAAACCTAACCCAAACTGTAATATAAAAATGTCCCATTATGACACATTTAGGAGAAAATCTTCCCTGTCCTTTCCCAAAGTACCTCTTGTATTTTGCCATTCCAGTCTACCTTACAATGTGGAAATGATTTGAAGTCCAAATCCAAACAAAAGTTTTGATTGCTCTCAGTCTCTTTTTTTTTTTTTTCAAATTATTATTAATATTATTTTAGAATTTCTTATTGTTCATTGGACTTTGGAAGGAAGCCAGTACAGGATTTGCTTAGAAATGAACACAATTTAAACTGAACAGCAAGCCAGTTTTACTTTGGCTTCCTTCTGTTTATGTGGAAACATCAGGTTTTTTAATTTTTACAAATTAATATATTTTTTACTTATGTCTATTACATATTATTGTATATTACATATGTATTTTTAGTTGATATTCAAGGTTTACTGTGTTGTATTCCACTCCATACCTTCCTAACCGGCCTCCCTGTCAGTTAACAGTGAAGTAAACCACAAGCCAGATTCTTTCATTTTTGACATAGGCAGAATGTCAATGTTAAGCAGCCATGTAACTTAGGAAATAACATTAAACTCAGCTCCACTAACATCAGTGTGACAAAATTATCAGTCATCATTATTCCAAAACACAAAAATTCCCAGTTCAAACTCACAGTAGCTTGTCTTTAATATAAATGTACTCATCTCCAGCATGCTCAGTGGGACCTGAGCGAGGCTGAAAATGCGTTCATTCCTTTCAAGACTTTTCACAATTCTGCTACTTTATTTTTGTCCACTTCTCTTTCTCAATTCAAAATCCTAAATACTCCACACTGGCAGCTTCATCTGTTGGTACTACAACATTTCACAGGCAAATTCTATGCCTTTAGAGGTCTTTGAGTTTTCGTGGTGTGTAACCCAGTCATTATATCTTCACTCATTTGGGGTGTTTAACCTAGCCAACCGTATTTCTATTCCCTTAAATTCTTCTGTTATGTAACAGCTCCAACAGTGAGTTAAAGGTCTACATCTTATTGAAACCCTTCTGTAGAGGAAGTATCAGAGTAAAAAGAGTTGTCGTACTTCACTGCACAAAATTAAAGAGGAACTGAAGGATATACAGGGAAAGAATAATTTCTTGATTGTGAATGGAAATATTAGAAATTGAGACGACAGCACAAACATGGCCACCTACCAAAGAACATCATATTAATCTTGCAAACAGCATTCAAAATGAATTAGAAATTCAAGCACTATCATTCCTTCTGAAACACAAATGTTTTATTTCAGCTGTAGCCAGAAAGATAATAACCAGCTCAAGCGTTTGAAGGGAAATTATGTCTCAAGATGGCAGTGCTCAGAAACCCCAATGCCTTTACACTGCTGAAGCAGAGCAAAATTTTTCTTTCACATGCCAGCCTGAAAGAAAGCCATTCCTGGAAAGATGTGCATCTTGAACTGGCACAGTTTGAACGGATGGCCTTGAACATGATTCATGTTTGTGTTGAGGTTCTGGCATGTCAAAAATTTTTGCACGCAGCTCTTTGCCAAAACCAGTGGTTGACACCCAGCTCTTTTTTTTTCTTCTTCCTTTCTTCCTTCTTTCTTTCTTTCTTTCTTTCTTTCTTGCTTTCTTTCTTTCTTTTTTTTTCCCTCAGTCATGCCCTGAAGTTTTAGGGAAGCTATTCCTAAGGTTAATCCTTCAAAATCTAATCATGAGGAAAAAGGAACCCTTTTCACATTTCACACACTAGCTCACATTTTTTTTTTTTTTGTTTTAAATATGTGCTTATCCACACACAAAACAATTTAATCTGCTTAATTCATGCAGGTCAGATACTAACTTGGGCAAGACATAGCATAAGATTAACCCTTTTCATGAGTGTATGGCTACTGCAGGATTGTCACAGTCAGCTACTGACTTTGGTGCTGCTGAAGGCCCACCCTCAGTTAATTTGACAAGAAAAACACTCAATGCCATACTTTTTAGACCACAGTGCAGGAATTACTGAAAACTACTTTAAAAGATACTTAGTTTATGAGGAAATTCATATGGATACAGTTTTTAGTACCTGTCAGTTTTCCAGCTCCCTTGGGTACAGGTGAAATGAAAATGAAAGGAAGTTACATGAGAAAAAGTTTACTTGTGAAGTTGTGTGTTTATTCATATTTCCATTGATGAAGAAAAAAGTGTAATTACAGCTTCACTACTGGAATTTCAGCATTACTGCCTTGGCCAGAATTTCAAGTTATTAGGGGGGTGAGGGTAGGGAAATCACTGGAAAGAGGAAATAAAAAGGTGAGGGCTTGTTTCCCCTCTCCACCCCCACATTCTAGAGTTCTTGGGAACCAGCATATAATCTGTTGCTGCAATCTCTCTTCCTCTTGTACTTTTATGTATTAATTTCTTGATGGATATGCTTCTGAAGGCTTTAACCATTTGAGACAAGGGGAAAAGGAACGGCATACTGTCTCACATATCAGGTTAAGCTTCATAATTATTAACACAGACACAGCTTAAAGCAGGTAGTGAAATGCCATTTTGCTACTATTCTTATTCCCTATTGCCAACTTCAATGGCTGTTACCTCATTCAATACTTCCAAGTGGTCAGCTCTTCACTGAGATGAGATTACTCATAGGCTGCAAGCACTGGTTTATGAGCATCAGGTTCTGACAGCAGCAGGGACATCACACAACCATACCGTGGCCCTGTGACAAGCAGGAGTCTTTGATCCCACTGACAGTTCAGCAAGCAGAGTCTGCAAAAACCTTCCTAGCGAGGGGTCAGGAGTTTGCCTTGCCTGACCTGCAGCCCTAGTTCATCTCAGAAGAGACTGGGGGCCTTGAGAGTTGAGCTTTTTGTTCAGTAACATACTGTGGCTCCTTGGTCACTGAAGTCCTCTGTTTCAAGATGATGGCTAACCAGAAAAGCACATGTTCCTCTTGGGTTTAATTAGCCTGAAGCAAATGCACATTCACTTGAGTATTAAAGAGCTTAGCTCCAGTCGCTAACCTGTGTCTTATGTTTGCCTTCTGCAGTACTGGGAACTGATAAGCTCCCAGTTGCTGTGCAGTAGCAGAGCACTCTCTCCCTCTCTCTCTCTACCACTTTCATGTTTCCCCAGATGGAGGGAAGGTACAAAGCTGTGCAGCTGTGTGCTGGGTCTGGCTGGGATGGAGTTAATCCTCTTCACAAGAGCCCATATGGTGCTGTGTTTTGGATTTGTGACCAGAACAGTGATGATAACACACCAGTGTTTTACCTATTGCTAAGCAGTGTCTGCATAACATCAAGACCTTTTCTTTCTCCCACTCAGCCCCACCTGGGAGCAGGTTGGGGGTGCACAAGAGTCTGGGAGGGGACACAGCCAGGACAGCTGACCCCAACTGACCAAAGGAACATTCTGTACCAGATAATGCGCTCAGCAATGAAAACTCAGTGAAAGGAAAAGGAAGGGACGATGTTCAGGGTTGTGGTGTTGGTTTTCCCAAGCAGCCATTATATGTGCCAAGGCCTGGCTTCCCAGGAAGTGGTTGGACCTTTGCCTGTCAATGGGAATAGTGAATGAATTGCTTACTTTGCTTTCCCTAAGTATGCAGCTTTGCTTCTCTTATTTAGCTGTCTACCTAAACCCACAAGTTTTCTCACGTTTGTGCTTCTGATTCTCTCTTCCATCTCACGGCAGGGGAGTGAGCGAGTGACTGGTGTGGGGGGGTAGCTGCTGGCTGGAGTCATTCCACCACAACTTGAGAGGATACATTATGAACACATGCTTCCATACACACATCCTGCCCCTTCTGCCCACCTCTTTTCTAAAGATTCAGGTCTCCAGAGGCCCCTTTCTTGTTCATGGGACACACAGACACACTGCAATACTGCAGTGCCTATGCAATTCAGATCAGGGAAGCTTTCCATCCCATTCTGAAGTAATATATATGCAACCAACTTTTCTTCACTTGAAAGATCAACTCAAACAACAGCTTAGTGCTAATGGTAGAAAATTGGCTTGCACTGTTGGCAGATAAGTGGTAGCTGAGTTGCAGCTTACTGACACTTCATTTAGTGACCTACTTTGTGCACAAGCAAAAAATAGTAGTAAAGGGTCATGACTTTGAATTCTCTCTGTCTAAACCTACTACTCCCTCTGTCACCCCAGGCTGATACCACCTGTTATGATCCATCTCCCATCATCTTCTCACACAATTGTGTATTTTCATAGCTTAATGTTGCTTTAAGCACATGATTCCTACAAACTCATGTCACTCACTCATATCCATTCTTAAAACGGAAGAACAGTGCTTAAACAGAAAGCCTCCTGAAACAGGGTCTCACTTCACACTAACTGCTGTGTAGGCCTTGGTACAAGATTGAAATTTTTGAGCACAGCTCTTCCTAGATACTGTCAAAAGACAGTGTGACACCAAATTTCTTCAGATAAGATAACAGTGGCTTACTCATAGTAAGGATTCTTCAAGACAAAAATGCTCATATAATTTTTATTAGCACATGTAATCTTTGTAAATAAGTTTTTAGAAATAAAATTAATTTAGTTCTACTGCCCACTGCATTTGCTGCAATACATTTTCTGGTTTTTAAAATAATGTACTATTTTATCTGGGATAGAGTTAATTTTCTTCATGGTAGTTTGTATGGCACTGTGTTTGTGAATAAAACAGTGTTGAAAACACACTATTGCTGAGCACTGCTTACACAGCATCAAGGCCTTTTCTGTTTCTCATGCCGCCCCTCCAGCATCTAGGCTGGGGGTGGGCAAGAAGCTGAGAGGGGACACAGCCAGGACAGTTGACCCAAATTGATGAAAGAGGTATTCCATGCTATAAGACGTTGTGCTTAGCAGTAAAAGCTGGGGGAAAAAAGGACAAAGGGGTAATGTTTGGAGATACAGTGTTTTTCTTCCCAAATAACAATGCTGCTTGATGGAGCCCTGCTTTCCTAGAGATGGCTGAATATGTGACTACTGATGGGAAGCAATGAATGGATTCTTTATTTTGCTTTGTTTGCACGCACAGATTTTGCTTTACCTATTAAACTGTCTTTATTTCAACCCATGAGTTTTCTCACTTTTACCCTTGTCATTTTCTCCTCCATCCCACTGTCAGGGGAGTGAATGAGTGGCTTTGTGGGGCTGAGCTGCCAGTCAGGGTTAACCTACAACAAATAGCAATTGTTTTCCATGTGTGAGACACATCACCCTCAAAAGCTAAAGAATTAACCAAAAGCTTCTCTTTTTCTTGCCCTCTCCTGGCTTCTGGGGTTCCACATGCCCTCAGAATTTGACTACAGCCTTTGAAAAAGTGTGAAACGCAAGTGTCAGCTGTAGTACTTTTGTTTCCATTTCTCAAGTTATGGGCACAGAGACAACATAACCTCCTTTAAATTGGTCACTCTCCTTATGCATCAAAGTATCATATCACCCATTTTGGTCACAGCAGTTCAGCACAAGTTCATGTTAAGGTGCTAATCTCTATGCTCTTTACGAAGGATTTTCCAGGATAACATCTCCCATTCTTCATGTATAAATATATTACTTTACAAATTATGGCATCACATTTGGATGTAAAATTGATTCAATTTGAATAAAATTTTCTGTAATGTGCATGCTCATTTTTTGTCTGACCATAAAGCAGTAAAACACAAAACCTTTAAGAAGTCAACCAGGTTAACAGTTGTAAATATAGCTTACAAATTTAAAGGAAAGAATTAATATTTTGGAACATCTATTTTTTATAAAACATTTTTGACTAATGTCGGTTATATTCCTTTTGTCTTTTACGTGAACACCGTATCAGCTTGTCTGTTGGCGTACTTGGCTAAGAGCCCTGTAGAGAATCAGATAATTTTCTAAAATCAGAAGAGCCTTGTTTGTTAATTGCTTGGACAAAGAGCAGCAAAAGCTGGGGAGGAAAGCTTCTAAAACCAGTAACAGCTTCTGCTCATGTCTAGACATGACTGCAACACAATGAGAGATGGGTAAGAAGGTCAAGCATTTTTTTAGTTCTTGAATGGAGCTGTCAAAATTTTGTGCGGGTAAAACTAATATCAGAATGTGGGAATATGAGAATGAAATTTCAGAAATAGTTACCTGAACTTTATAATGGGAGAAATACTAATCCTTCCTTCTGTAAATAGCAAACCTGTCTGTAACTTATTCTGGTAACAAATCTGATGGTATTCCAGTCATTTCACTGGATGGCAAAGATGGCTCAAAGTATACCTACTTTCCATCCTTTCAACTATGTCTTCAGTTATACTGATACAGACATTAAAAACTCTTGATAAATTCCATGATCTGTCTGACCATGCGGTTCTATAAAAATTAAACCAGCACCACCAAGAGAGTGACAATACATGGCTGCAAAGAAACATGGGAATGGAGAAAAGGCAGAACTTTGAACTGGCCCTGCCTCCATGAAAATAATTCTCTGTAATGGACTCCAATGAGACCAATGAGAATTGGTGAGGTTTTTTCCCCCAACTGAATCCAGAGTCAATTTCAATTAGAATTCATAACCCATAGCAGTGTTACCAACACTGCAAAATTACATTATAAAAGGCAGCGTAAATTACTCAAAGTAAGATTCAAAGTTAGCCATAGTTTCAAGAAGGCAACTGTAATTAGAGTATATTACTAGAGGCTATTAGATTAAATTACACATTCACATTCCTTTTAAAGTTGGTGGGGGTTTCTACATTTAAAGGAGATGTTAGATGCAATGGTAACAAAGCAACATTAACTGCAGTCAGATAAGAAGAGTAAATATATGGACCAGTTATCATATCATATCATATCAATTCATTTACTGATGACAACCAAGACAAAGTTCAGAAGAATTTCTCTGTGGAAGAGCTTCCTTTTTGATAGAATCTGTATTGCCTTTATAACAGTAATTCCTTAAAAAGCAGAACAAGCCTACTCAGAAAAGTCATTACTGAAAAACTTCTGGCTAAGTAAAGACTTTGGAATTCCAGGTTATTTTCACAAGTTTATTATCTTCAGGCTATAAAAAAGAAAATGTGTTAGCCATTTATTCAGTACCACAGGACAAAAAAGCCCAAATTCAGGAAAGTTTACTAGCAAAGAATTAATGGTGAGAAAATAAAACAATAGTCCTCCTCGGTTTAGAATATTAGGCATACCTAAAGAATCAGTAAAAAACCACTATGCTTCAGTCAATTCCTTTTACGTTTAGAATGACACACTGGGGACTATTTGGATGCCATTTTTTGAGTTTAGGGATTGCTTTTTTTTATTTTGAAGACTTTATCAACATTTAATTGAAAATAAGTTACTTTTTTTTACAAGAACTTTGTGTCTTGCTTTTGAAACTAAAAGAACCCCTATGTTTACATTTAAAGACAATAACCAGAAGCTACCAACAGATAAAGGCTAGCACTAATACAACTAGTTACTGAAGTGCCTCTCTTCTGTATAGTACTTGTGAACTTCAATATGAATGATTTATGTATATTCAGCTTTCTCTCATAGATCACTAGCTAAAAGGTTTATCCTCAGAAGCCATATAAATCATGAACAGAATACAAATTTTGTCTTTGTTCCCCTCAACATGTTAAGGGCAGAGGGCATCCCCTTTCGTAATGTTCCTGTGGTTACAGTAAATACGACCATAACTAGTACTAATAATTTACTATTGTTAGTGAGCAGGTCTGCTACACAGGGCACTGGTCATCTTGGCAAATATTACTCCATGAAGGACAGTTTCATTCACTGAACACCTATGTCTTCTTCAGTTGCTTAGGAGTGTGGCATTAATATATGATCCAGTCCAGGTTATAGAATTCCAGGGGGGGATTGTGAATGTTTAATACATGTCATTTATAGGTGATGTCAGTGTTTTGCCAATTGACGGGGTTAGCACAAAGGACACAAGCGCCAGATAAAAAGGTAAACTTACTTTTACTTGTGTTTAAAGTGATAAAATAATGAGGAAAATAATACAGAGAAAATAAAGCAAGATAAGATAAAGCAGCAAAATAACAAGCGAACCACTATAGCAAGCACTAAATAAGGCAATGCGCCTAATCATTACTACATAGAGTTAGCCATAGTGATTAAGAAAGATACATCACCAATTGCCCTATTAATACGTTACCATCATCCAGATCCACAGTAGCTGGGGAGCCTGTTTACAGCGAAGGATTTGGAGAGACCCCATCGCGCCAATTGGGAAATCTCTATACAGTGTGTCCACCATATAGATGAGGCTTACAATTTTCCCTGCAAACGGTCCCCTCTTTTATACAGTTAAATAAACAACTTTCTATCTTAAGCTGTGAAAAACATCTGGTGTATTTTTTTTTTCCATGTTAACTTTTTCCCGCGCTTGGCCAGAACCCGAGAAAAGGTTAAGAAGAAGTAAAGGTGTCTGGTTATCTTTGATTATGCGTATCTAAACAACACCCCTCACTGCCCTGCTACCTTCTGTCACGCAGAGGTCTGTTTGAAGGTTTATCTCTCTTTGGCAAGTGGGGCTACCGTTACACAACCATTATTTTACACAACCATCATCTTACAGCCAGCGTTACAGCAATGCTCTATAAGCGCTACAACAAAAGCTTTTATAAATTGGCATATATTCACAAGGCAATATATTGCATAAATGATCAATATTAGACATATTAGGTATATTGTTAGGTTGTGAGATTCACCTAGAGGTCAACTTTAGTTCAGGGACTCACTGCTTAGGCCCTAGTATTTCAGTCAGAGAAATAAAGACCTATCACCTAATTATGTAGTAAGTAAAATCATGCAGTAGAGTAACAGGCTTTTCTTTATTCTTCTTTTCCAAGAAAAGCAAGTAAAAAATTCCTTCAATCAAATCAACTCTAAAGGGATTTATTGTTTCTTGGTTTTTGGTTTTGGTATGGGTTTTTTTATTTTTTGGGTTTTTTTTTTTTTTTTTTAATTTTGCTTATTTGCTTTTTAGGATTTAAAGCAAGCTGTGATTTTAAGAATCACCAATACAGTTCTTTTTGCAATTAATCCTTCATTGCCAATTCCTTAAAATGATGAATTGAGATTTTTCTAGTCTTAGAGGTATTAAGTATAAAATAAAATTCTAACAGAAAATACACTATCAATCTCTCACATTGATTCTTACATCTTATGGAGATGCTCCCAGATTATGAATAAGAGTTTACTGAAAATATGCTTATGTGGAGCTGTGTGTTACGTAGAATTTTTGTTTTGTTCAAACAATAGAACTGTCATTTCTAAGTCTCAGCAAGAAGGTTTATTAACCAACTATTCAATAACTGGCATTTCTCTGGAAAAAAAAATCATAGAATCATAGATTGGTTTGGTTTGGAAAGGACCTTAAAGATCATCAAGTTCCAACCACCCTGTCATGGGCAGGGACACCCTCGACTAGCCCAGGTTGCTCAAAGCCTCATCCAGCCTGGCCTTGAACCCCTCCAGGGATGGGGCATCCACAGCTTCTCTGGGCAACCTGTTCCAGTGCCTCACCACCCTCACAGTGAAAAATTTCTTCCTAATGTCTAGTCCAAATCCACCCTCTTTCAGCTTATACCCATTACCCCTTGTCCTATCACTACACTCCCTGACAAAGAGTGCCTCCCCATCTCTCCTGTAGCCCCCTGCAGGTACTGGAAGGCTGCTATTAAGTCTCCTTGGAGCCTTCTCTTCTCCAGGCTGAACAACCCCAACTGTCTCAGCCTGTCCTCATAGGGGAGGTGCTCCAGCCTTCTGACCATCTTTGTGGCCCTCCTCTGGACTCCCTCCAACAGGTCCAGGTCTTTTTTATGTTGGGGACCCCAGAACTGGATGCAGTACTCCAGGTGGGATCTCACAAGAGCAGAGCAGAGGGGGAGAATCACCTGCTTTGACCTGCTGCTAATGCTTCTTTTGATGCAGCCCAGGACATGGCTGGTTTTTAGGCTGCAAGCACACACTGCCGGCTCATGT